>NW_010256115.1:0-125817 GCF_000690775.1 Eurypyga helias
GCCGGAGTTAAACCATGACATGGTGTGATTGTTTGTCCCTGGAGTTTAGTGCTTCTAAAACATCGGTTACAAGTCGTTGCTTGCACTTAATGCCATGAAGCGAACCTTTTTGCTAACACATACGGCACGTTATCATTGATTGTGCTCCTGAAGGCCTATAAGAAAAGGGACAGCACTGGATTATATCAAAGTGGACATTCTCAGCGTTGCCTTCTGGCAGATAGTCTTCTATTTGCCGAGTGCTTTGCCTGTGCTGCGGCATTTCTGCGGAAGAGTACTCCTCAATGTTTGGTCTCAACTAGTAGCTGGTTGGCTGTCGAGTAATGCTTTTCTCAAGTTTGTGGTGAAGGTTAGATACCTCCTCCCCAGTATGCTGCTGCTTCACAGAGGCTACCACGTTACACCCCAGCCTTACACCCCAGGGATGTTTGCCATGCCTGCTGATTGTTCTTCCCCCACCTAATACTGCTCTGATGAAATCACCCCTGCAGTTTTGTCAGATTACAGTGCTTTGAACAGATCTAGCTGGGACCAGTTAAACTGTGGCTTTTTGAAAGGCTTTATCTCTGTGGATCCCTACAATTTCGCTTTTTGCTGATAAAATAGTCCTTTTAGAGTGTGTATGGCAGAGGGACTAGCTAACACCTGGCTTTTATACTAATGGCCAGGAAGCTGGTGCTTCTGTACTAGTGGTTCAGAGTGGGATGCTTTTGGATAATGTTTCTTGAAGAACAGATAAATATCTAGTTTCCTGAATTTTAATGTTTTATGGTGTGAAGTTAAATATTTTGCAGAAGCTGAGTGTGAGATTTCTTTTTAGCAACTTGTTAAACACAGAACTTCCATTAGTGAATCAGTCTGAACTCAGCCTTCACCTGCAAACACATCTGCTTTTCTCTGAGGATAAATCTGAACTGCTAAAGTTGTAATATTCAAGAATGAAATAGTATTAAGAAACTCAGGAGAATTAATTCAATATTTGAAAACTGTATTGAGCTTTCTTGAATTCCTAATGTCCTTTTGTCTCTGGACCACTATCATCTGCTCAATAATTAGTCTGATGTTAAATCACATTTCATTTTTACTCAGAGAGTTGAAGACAGGAAATTTGTAGAATCAATATTATTTCCATATGTACAAAAATCCAGATGATAATTGTAAATTAAATCAAATATCAATCAGTATTTAACTAGCTAGATGCCTGGCATGATGGTTTTATCTTTTTTTTTTTTTAATTATCTACATAAAGAAATAGGTAAACAGAAATGTATATGCATGTTATTTCTTAGTTGTGCAATTTAACAGTGTAGATGTTTTGAAAAGGAAATAACTTCACAACTACATCATCTTTCTTTCGGGAGACCCTCTTTCTTTATGCCAGTCCAAAATATTGTTGGATTTCTGAGGTTTAACACAAGAGAATTCATTATAACAAACTGCATGGGAGGTTAGTATTTTGGACTGGGGCAGAGAGGGGTGGGGAATGAACTTTGTTCTGACAAAGCTCCCAGAGAAAATACAGTACTTCAGCCTAATTAATCTCTAGCAAGTGTTTAGCTAATCTTTTATTTCTGCTAAATCATGTATGTTTTCATCTTTTTCTCTTAAAGCTGTTTTTTTTTTTCTTCACAATATTGGTTTTTAAAAACAGGAACCTGGAGTAAGCTCCAAGTACTAATAATACAGGTTTCTGCGCTGCTTTAGGTTGGTTGTATCATGTCAGGGGGAGCAAAATTACAGCCAATTCAACTCCTGAAATGCCTCAGTTTTCTCCCTGAGTATTAACAGGTTGTTAGTTCTGGATACCTATAATACACTGGCATAAACTGGATGTTCATGAGCTTCTTCCAATGGAGATTCAACCAGCTGAGGTGGCAGGTTGTGGGTATTATTAATAATTTCTGCTGATTCTGGGCTACACTGATGTTGTCTATTTGGACTGCTACCTACCTAATGATTTTTTTATTATACTCTGAGGAAGGACTGCTGTTCCTCTCATCTTGTCAGTATTTAGTGTTAATGAGCTATGTATTGAACAGGTTATGCTCATTCTCTATGAACTGCTGTGGTATTTCACTGGAGGTTTATAAATCATGTTGCAAATTACATTCAGCTTCATTCATGTGCCTGTATCATGCTTCTGTTCAACTATTTTTGAAGGATTTATGGTAGACTTTCCACAGTATTGTTAGAGCACATGCTATTTGTTCCATTCTTTTGAACCTAACCAATATAAAGAAATCGGGATTGGACATAGGAGAAAACTGTATATTGAGCACCATCTAGAGGAGCAGCTAAGTTACTGAAGGCTTTAGGAAAAATCCATTACCCTTGGCCATCCTTTACAAAATAGTCTGAAACTACTCTTGAGTCAAACCTGGTGTTTTAACTGTCGGGTTCTACACTTCCATGTAGATTTATGCACGTGTTCAGATCTGTTTAGAAATTTGCATAATAATGTATTAGTATTTGTTGGTCATAGAGAGATAGGAAGCCAAGATGTAAAATTTTTTTGTAATATCAGTTTGGGTTTAGACTCAAATTGACCATTCAGTGACCTACACCCCCACCCCCACCCAGCACCCCTTTTTTTCTTTTAACTCAAGTGTCTGATTATATGTCAGTATGTTTTTCCTCTTGAATATCTCAATACATAAAAAGGATTGTAAATTTACGGATGCATTTTTCCATTTAAGTGTGTTGAGCAAATGCACAATTTTGTTTGTTTAACAATGTTTAGTGTATCAAATATTCATGTACACATGTGTATTCCTCTGGCATACTTTCATATGCAGAATTGTGGTCACCTCCTGCCCAGCCTTTTTTGGTAAGACCTTTTTGGAAAAAATAAGGAATTATTTCCTTTGTCTTCTCAAACAGCAGAGAATCAGGACATTTGTGTTCAGTTCCCAAAATTCTGTGATGTTTACCTGACTGACATTGGGAAGTACATCAAATTCTTTGCTGTGGTTAAATTAATAAGGCTAGACTTGAAACCTTAGTCAGATGCTGACCTAAACAACATCTAGTGTAGTAAGATGAACATTACAACTTCTTTTAAAGAGTGGAAATTTGTAATACTTTGTAGATAACACTGTAAGAGAAATGTGTGAGAAACAAAAATCCAAGTGTCTGACTGAATTTTGGCATCAACTCAGGAGTAGCAATTTAAGTATAGAAAACTTGAAAACGAATTTGTAAGTAGATAAAAGGGAATGTTACAAACTTGCATCTGTGTTCTTACAGGTTTCTTTGTTTGTTTGTTTGTTTTCAGGATCTCCACAATCTAGATCTCATGATTGGGATTGCATCCAGTGGAATTGCTGTATATAGAAAACTCATCTGCACAAGCTTCTATCCCTGGTAAATTCCTTTACTAATAAAGAAATATGTCTTGTCTTTTTAATCTTACTTCCACTTGCTTTAACATTCATACCAAAGAATGCAATACATAAATTTGTTCTTTATGGTGTATCATTTTTTTTCCTTAAGTTGAGATAAAAATGAAACCTATTGTTTAGACTTTAAATTCTCTAAGAGTTTTGGACTCCTTGCACTGTGTCAAGTCTTGATCAAATTAATTCACATACAAGTCTCCCCATGGGCTTTTCCTAATCATGTACTCTTAGACTTGCTGTTATTATACCAAATAATCTGTCCTTTTTTTTTTTTTTAAAATCAGTATTACTAGTAAAGTTCAATAGCTGATGGGCTGATCATTTTATCCTGTCATTCAGCATGAAAATATTAGCTTCTCAGAAAAGAAATGTAAAATGAGTTATTTTGAATTTCAGATTTACTGGAACTAGGATAATATAATTCAGACAAATTTTTAAATGTCAGCAAACAAGGCTATATAACGTTAAAAGGTTTTGGAGTCTCTAGGAGAGAGACTTTTGCATTATTCTATGATACTGAAAACATTTCTACAGCACTGTAATGCATTCTAAATAATTTTTGTGAAGAAGCAATGTGCACAAGATGTCTAATATGAATGACATTGGAAATCAGTTAAATAATTATTTATAGTATTTATAGGCTTTGTTATTTATGCCATACTAAAACTGATACCCTAAGTTAGAAATTATATGGAGGCTGGGCCTTTCCTTAAGGTTTTTGGATTGTATCTGAAAGATTTTTTTTCCCGTCTTTCTTTTTTTAAATTAATATGAAATTTTTCGGATGCTTGATGAAGTATAGCTTTGTCATGTTATGCATAATTTCCTCATATAATTTGTAACAGTTTTTCTGGAGAACGTTTTCTTAATCGTGACAGAAAAGTGCATTCTAATGGGTTGTACTTGCTTTTAACTCCTTAATTACATAAAAAAGTGCCTCTAAGGAATATTCCTTAGATACTCAAGTCATACCATCCTTTCATTAGGAACTCATACTAACAGGTACTTCCTATGAGAAAACAATAAAATAGGTTTCAATTTATTTTTAGTGGAAAATGTACTGCACAGTCTCTGGACTTTTCTTTTTTCTGTGCAGAGAGTTGTCTTTCATCTCACGGATGTACTGTAACCATCCTAAATGTATAACAATAACGCTCTCTTACAGCACAGTCTTGTGTTTTTCCCTCTCTAATGTACACTAAAACATTAAAGAATTTTATCTTTCATCTTTGTGCCCTGAGCTCTGCCCTTTCATATGTCAGTCTCACAGCTTCTTTAAACAGCTGCAGGTTTTAAAAACTACCAACTGGAGGCACATTTTTCTGTCTTCTGCAAGTCTTTTTGTGCCAACTTAGTGATCTAAGGTATGAATGGGTAATATTAATTCTGGAAACCATAGCAATACCATTTTAAATCCCAGGATTATATGATTTCTTAGGGAGGAAAAGGGAGCTTGATAGAATACAAGGCAGGAGCAAAGAGGAATAAAACACATGCTAAAACGTCATTTACAAAAGCTTATTCTCATGAAAAGAAATGGAGAGGAAAAAACCCACCAATTTTTCAGTTCAAATAATTTCCATTCTCAAATATGAGGTTTAGGCAGCAGTGTTGTCAGCTGACAGCTAATGCAATTGTTCCAAGCTTTCCTACTCTCTCTCTAAAAATATCTTCTCAACTTGAAAGGAGCAAAAACTCTCTACATGGGGGATAACTTTTTGATAATTTATTTCTGGCTTCTTGAATGGGTTAGTCATAACCCTATCTTTATGAAGGAATGGTGTCCATTCCCTGCCCTCCAAAAGTAAGCAAACAAGGTAAAGTCACCAGACCAGACAAGCCTGGGCTGTATTTGTAGTGTAGTACACTTCCACTTTCTTTTTTAGACTTCAGAGGAGAATATACTTATGTAATGCCTGGAATTTTAATGTATCTTGGTTGAGCTGAAGGTGTGCAGGTAAGGAGATGCCTTACAGAACAGTATAAGCCTCAGAATGCAAAAAAAAAAACCCAAAACATTTAGATGATTGAAATAGTATTTAGATTTAAGTTAAATAGTGTTTATGTAACACCATTTGTAGTAAGTAGTTTTTCCTATCGGCTGAGCAAGCTTCACAATAAAAGTGGTAGAACTCGAGGTGGCAGCAAACACCATCAAAACACTTTTTGCGAAACTAAGTAAACCCCTGTGCAGCATTAGTGGATGATGACAGTACAACTATGCCATATGGTAGTAGTCAAAGGGGACGAAAAGTTTTCAGGAACAGAGGCACTAAGAGAATACTCCCTTGGCAAAAGGAGGGTTTTCAATCAAAGCAACCTACATAAGGAGCTGACTGATCAGTCAGAGGCAATGCAAGTCAAAGCATATTTAAAAAATAACTCTGGATTTAATGCAGTATTTTCTATGCTCTGGGAAGTTATTCTTGGGGGTGCTCTACTGTTTTCAGATTAATTTCCAAATTTGTTTTGCAAGTAGAATATTGTCTTAACGGCAAAACCATACACGCACTCCGCATCAGCAGCAATTAAGGTTGTGTGTTAAATGCTGTTCAGTGTATGCAGTTTCGTTGCTTTGAAAACTGTAGAGAAAGTTCTAGAGGAATTCATTCTGTGTTGCTAATTAAAATTTAAAAACAACTCAACAGTCTTATGCAGCAAGTCTGACAGAACCTTTCCTGCTCAATCTTCCAATTCTATGATTCCAGTGGCAAAGTATGAGACTTTCAGTTACAGAACAGTTTTGCTTCAAGTCAAAAAATACCAGCTCTTAGTACTAAGTACTTGGACAGAACTACCAGTTTGATCAGAAATTAATAGTTTTCTTGCCTACTACACAACCAATCTATCTTGACCTTTGTGAATGATAGGAAGACAGGACCCAAAAGATGTGTCATTATTAATAGACTACAAATATTGAGCTTTTTTTTTTATTCATTTGTGAATATTGCATAGTCACTGGAATTTTGGTGAGTGATAAGGGCAACTGAGCTACCAGTTAGGATACGAATAGCTGCATTCTACTCCAAATCATGTTTTGGATGTGGCATCTTCAAGCATTTCTAAAATCTAAATTCTTTGATACCTTAATCTCTTGGATTTTTTGTGGATTGTGCTATATGCGAACATTCACTTCAGCTTGTAGGCGTAGCATTGCAAAGGATTTTTAGTTAATGTTAAATAACACTGTCAAATTAGTAAGTGTTCTTTGTCACTGAATTAAATAGATTTAGTTGTACTTCAAGAAGAATGAATGGAATTGAGAGGGATGCTCTAGTTGGAGGAGAGTTAAAATAAAGAGATTTAAAGCCCTGATTTGACTTGAAGTAATTATATGGTCATGCAGTGAATCATGTTTTGTTGGGGTTTTTTGTTTGGGTTTTTTTGGAGCGGGAAAAAAGGAGGGGAGGGATTGAAAAAGTTGTTTAGGTATTTTTGGATGTTGGCTACCTTTTTGTTGGGTGTAGGGGTTTTTGCTTAGTCTGCAAGGTTAGTTTTCTGTGTCCTCCGTTTCTGCTGGCTCTTCATTAGGGTAAAAAACAGACCATGTGCTGACTGTGTAAGCTAAGAAAGATTAGACTTCAACAAATAAGTTTTTTGAGCCGAAGTCCAGACATACGTTAAGAAACATCCAGAAGTGGAAAACATGAGTGGTACTAATTCAAGTGGAGTAGTAGCACTAGGATTAAGAAAGCCTTTATACATAAATGAGTTGCATCTTGGTAAATGCAACTGAAAGTTTGTGACTTATCAGGAAATTCAGAGTCCAGAACTTTTAGATGAGCAGTACAGATAATTGCTGTTTGAGGTAGCAAGTCAGATGTCACAGGTATTTCTGGAGTTGGCCTGACAGGAGAGGTGGATGTGATTTAAACTTTCTAGTAACCACGCACAACAGTTTGCCTGGTCGGCAAAGGACGTGTGAATGAAATTCCTGTTTCATTGTGGTTCTGTAATTTATGGAGAAAAGCATTTTCAGAAACAGGCACACATTCAGTTTTCCACCTCTTTTGTGCAAGATGGGGGATTGTTGCTTCCTTTCTTGTTTGTAACTGACAAATACATGAATCCTGTATGAATGAGAAACGTTGTGCTGTAGGGTGCATATCTGTCATGGGCAGTAGGGAATGAATGATATACCATTATCCCACTTGCCGGGAGCAGTGCAAAAACTGTGGTAAGAACTGAGGACATCATCAATATAGATCACACATGATGAGGTCTAAGGGGCTGTGAAACATTATCAGTTGATGAGAATGGGCCACGTTTAGAGGAGGGCCACGAAGATGCTCAGAGGGCTGGAGCACCTCTGCTGTGGGGACAGGCTGAGAGAGTTGGGCTTGTTCAGCCTGGAGAAGAGAAGGCTCCGGGGAGACCTTATTGAAGGCTTCCAGTACCTGAAGGAGGTCTACAGGGAAGCTGGTGGGACTTTTTACAAGGGCCTGTAGTGACAAGACAAGGGGTAACGGGTTTAAATTGAAAACAGGGAGGTTTAGATTAGATATCAGGAAGAAATTCTTCTCAGAGAGGGTGGTGAGGCACTGGAACAGGTTGCCCAGAGAAGCTGGGGATGCCCCATCCCTGGAAGTGTTCAAGGCCAGGCTGGATGAGGCTTTGAGCAACCTGGTCTAGTGGAAGGTGTCCCTGCCCATGGCAGGGGGGTGGAACTAGATGGTCTTTAAGGTCCCTTCCAACCCAAACCCTTCTGTGATTCTATGAATATTCTGAGACTGTTGACAGTAGCCTTTCAAAACCTTTTCGTGGTGTGCAGATGGTGTTTTTCAGGCAGCGATTAGACCTTAAATAGCTTTCCCAAGGCATCCATATGATTCTAACTGTTCATAGATTTTTTTTTTTCCAAAATGTGTAATATTTCAGTTATTGAAGTAGAAGTACTGTAGAGAAAATACAGATATTTCAGACAAGTCTTGTGAAGCTGTAGGAAAGTGTGTGGGTACCTAGAAGTTTAATTTAGCAAAACTGATAAGCATATAATAAAATGAAGGTTGCTTGAGCACTAATTCCAACTGTAATCCTTACCTTAGAAAATCTTTATTCATACTATGTATGTATAGAAAAGAGGTGTTCAGTTCTGTATAACATTACCACGTTAATTATGCAGAGATGCTAACTGAAGTGAAAAATCTGAAAACTGTAAGAATGAATGTTAATATCCTTCTACGGTTATGATTTTAACTAGAATGTTGTTTACTTATTAATAAAAGTACATGATATTTTTCTTATTACAAAGCCAATCTGTGAAGTCTCTGGGAAATGTCAGATGTTGTATGACCAACCTTGTCATGTCATTAGGGTCTTAGATTTTGTTCCTTTAGTCACAGTTGTCATGATTCTTAAGTTATACATTTAACACTTGTGTGACTTAGTAAAGGATGTCATCAAGTTTTTGCTGCAAGAATAGATTTGGTGGGAGAGAATTGCTGTGTGAGCTATTTAAAGAGTAAATGAGGAAGAATCTCAATTTTTAAAAGATCTTTCCTTAGCTAAAATCTTTGCTTTGAGTTTTTCGACACCTATTGCTACTCAGTACAGGAGATGGCTGCATATTATTTATTGAATATTTAACAGCTATAATCTTTTAGTCTTGCTGTATGCAGTATTATTTTTCTTTCCCCACCTCCCCCCTGCCCCTAAGCATTGTTTAGTATTTCATAGTCTCTTTCTTTCTTTTAGGGTGAACATATTAAAAATTTCCTTTAAAAGGAAAAAGTTTTTTATACAACAACGGCAAAAACATGTAAGTAGCCATTTTGTTTTCTTTTGCTCAAGTGGTCTTTTTTTTCTCCCCCAAATGTTAAGACAACAAAAGGCTCTGTTGTATTAACTTGCCTTTAAAATGGTTTTCTTAACTTGCCCTTGCTATTGTGGTTCTTTTACGCTTGCTCTGTTTCCCATTTTCATTTCCTTTCCAGCATGGAATCTTTTCACATTCAGTCTGTTGGACTGTATCTTACCCATGCAGGTCTCCTCTCTGGGAGACTTGGGGGAAATGGAGATCTTTGTCCTTTCTCCAGTATTTTGTAAACTAATGTGTATTTCCCTTTTCTTGTCAGCATCTGCTGCTCTTTTCTCAGATGCTCTCCCTGCCCAGTAGAGTCACTGCAATGAATCTACTGAACAGCTGCTTATCCCATCTAGGAGGACTGTGAGAGGTCCCTTCTGCTTATGGGGCTCAGAGTTCTGATGGAAAGGAAGGTATTTGGAGGAAAGGGCAGGCCTGTAGCTGAAAGACATGCAGTTGGACAGGGGACATCTCCTCCTGCATGTAACATCGAGCATTTTAGAAGATGGCAAAATAGATGAAGACAGTTGACAAAACTGTGCAATAGAAAATCAAGATTAGCCTTCATAATGCTGTGTGCCTGCCTTTTGCAGAAAGGTTGTAATATTAGGCTATTTAATAGAAAAAAAAAAAGAATCTGTATTACAGTATTGTACTGGCACAACATGAAGAAATAAATTGGGCTGTCTTTGGAGGAGAGGAAGACAATAATTAATACGATAGGAAAAAATACAGAAATTAGTGACCAGCAGATATATAGATATTTTAATTCAGTCGAGGACAGAATTCAGATAGTGAAAGGTAAGTGTTAACTTATACCTAAACTCTGTGAAAACTGTTCTAGAAAATGAGCTCTTAAACTGCGAGGAGCTGTGTTACAAGAAGACCTCTTGACCCTCGTGGATTAGTGTCTGCTGAACATGCTAGGGAGGCTGGGGTTTTTTACCCAGAAGGAGAGTATTTTTATATTTTCTTTCTTTTCTTCCCATCCCCAGTTTGGTGGGTATCTCCCAGATTTGAGGAGTGTGCATATACGTACACATCCTTAATTTTCAGGGCTTGTGTAAATGAAGTTATATCTAGACGTAGTGCTACTGCACTAATGCTTACACCCATAGCATGGACAAATTAAATTGTTTTCTCTTTTGACACTGTCCTAACCCAACATAGAGGGGTCTTAAGTTTTCTGCAAGCTGTTAAGTTTCTAAATATATTGTTTATATGTAAACTTATCTCAGTCTGCTAAATGTATTTCACTGTATGGTTGGCAAGCCGTTCTGTTACTTGTGAGTGTAATTGTATTTGTATTACACTCAGTGTAATTGTATGACATTGGCAAGTATCACCACCTTCTAGGTTTGAGGATTAAAAAGTAACTGATAAGGAGTCTTAAGAAATTTTAAATATCTTCAAGTATACAAATATCAGCAATTGACAGCAGTTTCAAATTGTCTGTTAGAATGAATGTAGGAACAGAACTCTGAGTGGTTAGTAACAATGGATAGTAAAATGAGAATGCTTACAGGAGTTATTTGGAATATGGAGGGATAAAGTGCCAATTTGTTACAATTGCTGGACTCAAAGATCATGTAAAATATGTGTGTTCATTGCATAAGGACTTTACTACTGTCAAAAGTTAACTTCCCTTCTGGAGAGCTGTGGCACCATTGAGGAAGGCAGCATTCTTAAAATGTGTTTAAGTAAGCTTTTGTTAAATTATGACAGTTCAAGGCCCTTGATTCTCTTAAGTAATCTTCTCTTAAATGATCATAGTTCTTTATTTCATAACCCACTGAGATTACAGGAATGCACACTGCATTGTGCTCAGAGCTCTACAGAACTGTAGGAAAAATAAGGACAGACGGATGACCTTTTCACTCCTCAGTAGGTATGAAAAAGCAGACCAGGTGTGCTATAAAATCTCCAGATATATCCATCCTTGTCAGTTATCCCCCTGTGCCTGAAATTTAGGGCAGCAAGTCTGCATGCCCTCAGTACTTCAGTGTTACTGCTTTGAAAAGCTTGCTGTTGGAGTGCAAGGGGAGTGAGGGGGCAGCTGTGCTGCTAGAGAGTCTTTCCAGAATGGTGGCTCGCTTGAGGGATTGGTGAGAGCAGATGACTGAGGTCACATCAGTCCTTGGATCGATTTCATTTCTGCTTGTAAGTGCAGGAGGCAATAGGTAAATGAGGCTGCAAGTAAGGAAGGTAAAAGAAGGAGGAGAAAGCAGAGCAGATGCTACATATTAGTAGGCAAGATTTTACTAAAGATGGTGACGGTGCTATAAATATTTCAGGGTTTTGTATTTCACGTATAGATTTCTTCACAAAAATCTACAGAAAGTTCTCAAGGGCTACGAATTTGTAGTCATGTGGGATGTGCCATGTTTCATTGATTAATTCTCCCATTTCTCTTACTCCTTTTTGTTCTTTCCCGTGAGCCTATTCTGAAGACTCACCTTATCTCACTGTCTCTCTGCTACTCACCTCTTTTTACCTTCCCACCGCTTCAGTCAGTTGATCAGCTACTTGTTAGAAGTATGCAATATTTCTGTGGCTGCTGAAGAGCTACATAAGGACTGAAGAGCAATCAGTGAATGTCTGATGCTAGAAAAGCTCATATGTCGACTTAATGAACAGTGCAAGATTTAAGGTGGGAATAGGAGCTATGATGGTTTATAGGCAACATTTTGAAGCTTCCGGCAATTAAACTTTATATCCAGGGTATTTATCTGGTGCTTAAAACCAACCTCATTTTCTGCATATTAAAATATGTTTTTGCTTGCTGTGCTGTAGGTACTTTCAAATTCTTTGTGAATGGCATAGGCATATCTCTGACCAAAGTTCTTCCCTGATGCTGAAATAGCAAGACACTCACTTTAGACATTGAGAATTGTTCCCTCTAACTTAATGGCCATAAACTTCTCTAATCCTCATTTTTCTTGATAACTACTAAAATAGCATTCTTTTGGAATTTGAGTTGAGAAGAATGATAGGCTCTAAACCTTGGATCCTGCTGGGATGTTCTTTGTCTTGAAAATGTTGCATCGATTTCATAGCACATCTTGCAAGGTGGCTTATTAGTGTGCTGTATGGTTTTGTTAATGGAAGATTCTGTTAATTTAAAAAGTTGTTTTTCTGAAACTTCTGAAAGTATTTATCCTAACATAAGTCCCTATTTAAACTTTTAGCCCACTTAGGTGTTAAGAAAGTTCTGTGACAACAGTTGGGGAGAATATACTTGTTGCTTAGGGGGCAAGATTCATTACTATTTTCAAACCTAAATTTAAAAACGTAATATTAGATAGACTTAATTCCTTATTGATATACTATGGCTTTTCAGTATAACTGAGTTGTTTGGATAATCCAATTTTTATGGCAACTGAAAGACCAGCACTCCAAGCTGACAAAAATAACTGTACACTTCTTTTTATTTGTCTTCTGGAATAGTGTAAAATTTTCCAGTGGTATTCAGCCAACAGGGTGTATGTAAGAGTGTTTGTCATTAAATCTTGTGCTCTATATTGCAAGAAAATCTGACTTAAAATTTCACTGTGCTTGCACACTTTATGTAAGCTAATCAGAAGCATCTGTGGTGAACTGATAAAGGTGAATTGGTTCCAGTATGCATGAGGCTCAAATAACAAACCCTGCTTCTTAAAAACATAGAAAAATATTTCTTTTAACGTTTTAATAGATACGGGGAAAACATAGCTGAAAGATTGCAATCAGTTAATGTTTTTCAGTGCCTGTGTAAAATCAAGGGGCAATTCCTTTCTGTCTTTCGCTTGAGGTTCTCATTAGTTTTCTAAAACAGTGACTTTGGTCGTAGATTCTCTCAACTGGTCATAAAGTGACTTGCAGAATGTGGCAGTGATGTCTGATACATTGCATTTGTAACATTTTGCCTAGCAATAAAAAGACAAGACAAACAGGTTGATTATTCCAACCAAAGTGGTCTGTAATTACTACCCAGTAGGATTGTTGCTGTGAACAAATGACAGGACAATGGCAACTAGAAATCAAGGTGTTATCCAGGTGGAACCTCTATTTCTTGCTGCCCTGTACAAGAGAGCTTTATTAAGTCTGAGTCTTTTAAAAAGGCTTTGCAACCCAAATCCTGACTTCCTCCAAAGTATGAGCCAGAAAGAGAGCTTTACTGAGATGGTTGCCTGCCGAACTGTATGCTGAGGTGTCAAAATTCAGTCGTAATTCAGAGTGGCTATAAAAGATGAGAGATTAAATTGAAAACTTGCTTGACTTACTGAAGTGCTGAGCTGTGATAGTGATTAACTCAGGTCTCATGTTATCTTCCTTTCTCCCCTTTGCTTTGCTCTTCATTCCACTTTCTTTGTGTCAATAACTGTATTGACTAACCAAAACTGTATCTTGTGCAAAACTCTTGGGATCTGAAATAGCTCATTAAGTGCTGGTTGGCAAGGACGTAAACGTGGGTGGCACGGTTGCGTTACGCCTGTGTTTCACTGGCACTTTGGCACTGAAATTAGAACTGGGAATTTGCACCAAGACTTACTTTTGATCTCCACATTGTGGCCTCATCCATGTGTTATCATCCAGAAAGCAGGGTTAGATTTGAACATCAGTAGCAGCAGTTCCAGTCCCATCACAGCTACTTTCTTTTCCCCAAGAGGGATCACACTTAACATCTTTAGTATCTTCTAGAAGACTGTCAAGCAGATGCTTTGTGCATACTATGGCTCTTGAAAGAACATTATGGAGTTGGAGGCTTATGTGAAGAGTTTGAATTCAAGGACTGAGAGGGTGGTGTTTTTTTTTCCTTTCTACCTTGCCACCTTAATGGAATGTTTAAATGAGTTTTGTTTGTCATAGGAGGTCATGGTCTGGCTGGAAACCTGGAATTATATTTACTGTTTAATATTACATTTGTATATACAAATCTTTATAGACTTAAATATTTCATTAACACTATAAGGATTAGGAACTGGAAAAAAAAATTCAGTATTGCTTAAACGTTGAAAGTGTCCATTTTGTGGTCAGAATTTCATATAGTCACAGGGGTGTTTTGCCATCTCCATCTTAAAAACTACTATACGCTGATATTTCGGTTTTTTAAATTCATTTTTCCTACTTAAGCTAAAAGTAATTTTATTGTTGTTTTATGAGTATGTTGACTGTGTTTGGTTTGCTTGTATATAATGAAACATGATATTTCCTACCGTTACAGAATGAATCCAGAGAGCATATTGTTGCCTTCAACATGTTAAATTACAGAGCATGCAAAAATCTATGGAAATCTTGTGTAGAGCATCACACGTTTTTTCAGGCAAAGAAGTCACTACCTCATGAAAAAAAAATACTGTCACATTATTGGACCCTGGGTTCTAGAAATCCTGCAAAGTAAGTATTGTGTGAAAGCATGTTTTGCTCTGTAATAGGAACAGGAGGATTTGTCAATGACAGCTCAAGCTGAAGTAGCAGAGTTCAGCTCTGTCCACAGCTGTCTCCCAGTCTGTATGTGATCCATTTGACAAGTTACATAGCAGTTGTTTCAGTTTCTGCAGTGTGGTGTCATTAGAATAGAACTTCTCTTATAATTTTCTTAAAAGGTATTTGAATATAAGCATGTTTTACTACTATTGTTTCAGTTTGAGGTGTAAAAACCACTAGAAAGTAGAAATGTTATGTAGCTAATGATACAATAAGAGAATTTGCGAAACAGATTTGTTTGTGTATCACTTAGTGTTATATACACACTCTGTTTAATGTGTTAGGGCGCTTTCTGGAGTGTGTCATACAAAACACTTGTTACTGACATAGAGATGAAAAGCTTTGTCCCGTCCAAGTATTCAAGATAACACTTTTGGGGCACGTCTTTTATTTGCCTCATTGGGTTCTGCTAGTTATGGGGCTGGTGGTCTCATAGTGGTATCTAAGATCTGGTTCCCCAAAAGTAATACTTCATAGCCTGTCGTTTTGCTCTATGAAGTTCAGATTGTTCCTTCCCATATGCACCAACTGGGTTCTAACTTCGTTAAACTTTCACCTGCCAGGTTATTGCCTAGTCACTTCACATCGTACCGTCCTTCTGCATTTCTTTGCAACTGACCTTTATTTTTGCTATCCTGTGTGATTAATGTCTTCAGCGAACTTTGTTCATTCTTTTGTTTAGTTCACTAGTGAATATGTTAAACAGGAGAGCCCCCTACAGATACCCCTCTAAGACTTCACTGCTGATCTTTTTTTCACTATAACTCTAAAACGTTTTTTTCCTTTTCTCACTTTTATGTCAGAAGGGAACAGGTAATTTCTCCAAGTGAGGACCCTATTACCTAGCTCCTTAGTTTCTTTATGGGTTTAAAGGACTTTGTCAAATGTCTTTGAAATCTTGAGTAGCTTCAATCAGTAGTTTAAAGTAGGAGGTTACACTCAAGTAGTTATGCTGTTTCATCTTAGAGGCTTTTAAGTGTTTTTTTCTGAAGTATCAGTCCCAGTGATTCCTTTCACCATGTTGATTTTTCCTGTTGTTTCATTTATCAGCAATTCAGCTACAGATGTGTTATGTCCTGTGTCATTACCATCCCTGTCCATGTCCTGTCCCCACCCCACCCCTGAAAAAAATTGTCATGAAACATATAAAAGATCTTGCATATTAATAGCGAATTAAAAAGGAAGTCTTATTTCAAAGTCTTATTTCATTATCTTCTCTGAATGTGAGATTTTGGAGGGTTCTTTGGTCATTTGATCATCTGTAGTCTCTCTAGGAACCTGCTTGTTCTGACGATTTTTGGAGGAGTATTTTACGGTCTTTTTGTTTGCGTGTAGTGTTTGTGGGTTTTTTTGCAGTGTGTTCCATTAACAGTTTAACTTTACATTTAATTTGTCAGACTGATTCTCTCTTTCCTATTTGGATAAGTTTCAGCTTTTGAATGATGTCATCATACTTTAAATAGCTTCCCAGATTTTGGTGGCGGGCTGTTTTTTCATACTGTGATGTCTCTTTAGACACTGCAGAAACTCACGACGAGTGGACTAGTATTGCTTGTAAATGAAGCAGTTAAGACATGAGGGCTGTCCAACAGTAAAAAGGCGGATAAAATGTTGTTTTCTGCTAGAGTGGAAGTCTATATTTTCCCTTGATACAACATTATAGCTGAAGCAAATGAAAACAAGAGAGTTGTATGAACAGCAATCTAATTAACATTTTACAGATCTGTATTTTAAGAACCAGCTCCTCTGTGGTGTGATACGAACTTGTTCTTCCTATACTGAAGGTTTTGAGAGAAGTGACTTTCCCAAAGTTTGTAGGATTGTCACGTCCAGGCATCTTTTATTTCTCTCAAAGTTGCAAACAGATTCAAAATCCTGATGTCTGCATATAGGCATGCACACGCAGGCATTGTGCAGCCTTTGTAATGTGAATAAAGAACACAGTACGAGTTCCAAAGGTTATCAGTTTAGTATCATTCCATTTTTCACCAAACATCTCATTTTGACAAAGTTCACTGTTACAATTTCTTAACCGCCTGTAGCATACAGGATCATTCTCATTGCTGAACTGAGCTGCTAACGAAGAGTTCCTTTCAAGTAATATTATGTTCTGAGGTATTATCTCTGGTGAATTGCTTATTTAGGCTTTTAAGGAATCTCTAGGGAGGACTGTTGATTGAGATATCTTCATCTGCTTAATGATATCCTCTGTAATGATGCATTCTTTGGCCATATCTGTGCCAGCAACAAGTGTGAAATTTAGGCTCTCCATGAGGCAGAAATGACTCAGCAACCTTTACTGTCAGAGACTGCTACAGTACATAAGAAGCAACAATAATTTTGGAAGACTTTCAGTAGTTCCTATCAACTTGGTCACTGTCACAGCAAATTCCTTTCTCACAGGATTTAAGAAAAGGTGTGAAAAAGTCACCTGTGATATACTGAGAATTTTTACTTCTCTACTTGTTTGTGATGTTGTCTTGTTGTGGGGTGCTGTAAAAGACAACAACGTTCCTTTTCAAGGATGGCTCTGAGGTTATGTGGAAGCTACACAACCAAGAAAGGGATTCTACATTCTCCCTTATGAAAGGGATCAAAATTTCATTCCCTTTCAAAACAAACAAACAAAATCAAACCAAAAATCCCCACAAAACCACCCGCCCCACAAGTACACAACAACCCCACCAACCACGCCATACAACTCTGGAGGTTTTTAAGATTGTCTTGTCTTCAAGAATTCTTTTCATCTAACTTCTGTTAGCTTTGAAAGGGGTTACATTCAGGTTTTACCACCACAAGTTCTCCTCTGGAATTTGTTGCTTTCTTGTACTGTGTTCCGTTACGCTCATGTGAGGCAGATATCCTAGCATTTCTTGCATCAGTTCAAATAGTTGAACTCTTGCAGCCCTTTGGTACAATTTCTTACTTGCGCATCTCTGTGCCCTTCTAGAATCTCTTAGCTTAAAGCACTAGTGAAATTCCATTTAAATTAGGCTGCTGAGTTGTACTGATTGCCAGTAAGCCTTATTCTAAGGGTGGGCTGAATCATGTCTCCCAGATTCTGAGAGGTAAGTTTGTTCAGCGTTTCTGGACTGCATGCTGTCCTAGGTGCACTCTCATTCCTTGCTGAAACACTAAAAATATACTAATTTTTTCACAAAGGATAACCTTGGTAATAAATGGAAGTAAAGAATTGTGACCTCAGTATATTACAGCCCATTTTAGAAAGGCATTAACAGCCTCTCAGTAGGTTTGCTGAGAAATATCCTTATATGTGACATCTGAAGAGCAGCTAATTGGAGTTCAGGATGTTTTTTGTTATGTGCGTGAACTGAAATAACTAGAGAATATAATGTTAGAGTGCTTCTGTGGTCAGGGTTAGGAATTTGGGGTTAGGGATCAGGCTTTTTCGTCACGTGAGTTATGGTGCATCTCGGAAGTCACCTGCACTGGAAAATTCATCAACAGGCACTAGTGAAAAAGGAAAACTGATTAATGCAAAATATGCAGAATTGTTCAAGATTAGTTTTTCTAATACATCCTCTTTCTCCACTCTCCCTCTCCGCCCATGTAAGGCTTCTTTGAAAAAGCTCTGGTTTAAGACTAACAGAAACAAAATAGATAATAAAGGCAAAAGCTTCTGAGTTCACGGACTGTGTGTTTACTAAGCTTAAAAACATACGTGGATAACTGATTCTGACATGTAGATGCTTCATATTGTTTTCCCTCTTTTTTTAAACTGTGAGAAGCTTTAAGAGTACACATTTAGAAGATGAAGGAATTAATTTGCTGTAGAATAATGAACAAAATATGTAAAATACTTCAGAATATTAAAAAATTTTTGGGTTGCTTTTTCTGTTTTGCTTGTATGAACAAAAAGCAGTACAATGCAAAGCCAACTTAAGATTTTGTATTAGTATGATAAATATCCACAGCGTAAAAAGTTTGATTGGTTTGGTTTTTTAATGTTGTGTAAAATTGAGACACTTCAGCTCTATAGCAAAGTCCCCACATCCTCTGCTATCCCAGCCACCCATTATCTCCAGCTCAGGACTTAGTGAGCCAAAACTGGTTTCTCTGTAGCTTACAAATTGCTTCTTTTCCATGAGAAATCTTAGGCCTGTAAACTTGAAGAACAGCATCTTATGTCTTTGTTCTCGAATGCTGTGTAAAAACATGCATAAAAGTTAGTTTATCTCAAGTTCGATCTACTCTAAAAAATTCCATCTGCTGTATAATTCCACTAGTAAGATATTAGTGTTGCTTTCCCAGCTGAGTTTCTGATTCTGATGCAAACCTTATATTGTCAGGTTCTTGTCACAAGAAGCAGCCCAGACTTGAAGATCCTGTTTTCATGTCAGATCTTTTTTCTAGTGGTTTATTCCTGTAAGGAACACGTCACTGAAATGTGGCTTCCTTCTGGAAATAGAGAATGGTCTGGTGTAGGTCTTACTTGCTGAATCAGCAGGTAGATGGTTAAAGTCGTCCCATGCTCAGTGAAGTCATTAGTGGATTATTACCTCTGTATGAGTTTTAACAGGGAACATCTAGAATCTTTTGCCTGTATTTGACCTATGTTTTGTCAGGCACTCGGTTCAGTGCCAATAGGATGTACTGAATTTCCTGTTTTCCCCTCTATCTTCTTCACAATTGGGTTAAAAATAGCTCCCAGAAAAAATTATTTTTACTCAGGCTTATGGTTGGCATTCTAGCAGGGATTAACAGTTTTATTTCCTTGAGTGATGGTCACCAAATGGCTCTGTGAGAATGCAAATGCAGAAGTGAGGAGTGCCAAGCATAGAGGACGCTTCAAAACACATGAATTATAAAACTGACTTTGATAAACGTATTTCATTTAAGTTTTCTATGCAAAATAATTAACATACAGTTTCTTGTCTCTTTTCAGGTCAGTAAACAGTCAGTACTGCAGGAAAGTTATAGGTGGGATGGTTTGGAACCCATCTATGAGACGATCTTTATCTGTTGAGCATCTAGAGACCAAAAGCCTTCCATCTCGATCACCTCCTGTTACCCCTAATTGGTAAATCAGGTTTCAGCCTTTCCTATACCTCCCAGCCTCCTACCTTTTCTAATTGTATGTACTTCAGCAGAATTATTATGTAGTGTGAACATATATATTGAAACACTGTTATTCTGAGAATATATATTATCATGAGAAGAGTGGGTGTCATTTACCTCAACTTTAGCAAGGCTAATGATACTTTCTGCCAAAATATTATACTCCTATATACCCATATATAATACAAATATTCTTGTATATATACAAAATACAATGTTTGAAAAGGGTGGACAACAAGATGGTTTTAAAAAAAATGGTTAGATGACTTGACTCAGAGGGGAATTGTTAATGGGTCATACTCTACCTGGTGGCCAATAACAAGTGGAGTACTGCAGGGGACTATCTTGGGACCTGTCTAGCTTAACATCTTCATGACCTAGAGGAGGCAATGAAATGCTTCCTCATAAAGTTTGCAGACAACACTAAACTGGGGGGGGATGAGTCAATGAGTTTGAGGCAGGGCTGCTTTCCAAATGGCCCTTAATAGTCTGGAGAAATGGGCCAATAGGAACTGTCTGAGTGAAGAGAAATGCAAAGGCCTGGGAAGGAAGAACCCAGTGCAAGAGTCATCTGCCGTGCCGCTCTCTGGAAAAGAACCTGGTAATCTTTGTAGGCAGAAAGCTGTACATGAGCTATCTGGGTTGCCCTGTCAGCAAAGGCATCCAACAACAACGTGGCAGTATTAACAGAAGCATAGATGGTAGATCAAGGGAAGTGATTATCCCCCTCTTGCTCAGCATTCATTGGATCTTACCAGAATGTTGCAGTTGCTTTTGTGTCCACTAATACAAGAAGGACACTGGCAACAGTGAGAGCAAAGTCAGCAAAGGCCACCAGCCACCAAGGTAGTCAGGAGGCTGGAGCACTTACCCTGTGAGGAGAGGCTGAGGCAACTGCACTTGCAGGAAATAAAGGATTTCCCAGATGCCTAATAACAGCCTGGCAATACTTAGGAGAAAGACAGCTAGAGGATGGGGTAGGTTCTTCAGTTCAGTATATATTGAAACAAGAGAGGCTCTGTCTGGACACAGAGAGGGTGGTAAAGCACTGGAACAGGGTGCCCAGAGAAGCTGTGGATGCCCCATCCCTGGAAGTGTTCAAGGCCAGGCTGGATCAGGCTTTGAGCACCCTGACCTAGTGGAAGGTGTCCCTGCCCATGGCAGGGGGGTTGGAACTAGATGGTCTTTAAGGTCCCTTCCAACCCAAACCATTCTATGATAATTAAAAACTGCTTTATCACAAGGACAGTTGAGCAGTGATTGCTTAGAGAAGCTGTGCAGTCTACATCTTTCAAGTTTTTTTGAGATCTGACTGGAAAAAGCCTTAAGCAGCCTGCTCTGACCTCAACTGATGCTGTTTTGAGCTGGAGGTTGGACTAGATCACCTCCATAGGTCCTTTCCAGCCTGAATTGTCCTATGGTAAGAACTTTAGCAATGCAGGCAGCATTTTAGAGAGGGATAATACGAAATCAGTTCAGTGCACTGAAGCTCGCCATGTGTGATTACCTTAGTATACCATAAAAAATGTTTAAAAGTTGATTATTTAAAGTGAGACCAATAGCCCTGTTGTGAAGATTTCAGGACATACATTGCAATAGGATAGAAACTTCACTTTGATAAACTTTATGAAATATTCTGATCTTCCAACTTGTGTTTGTGTTCCTTATTTTTAAGGCGGAGTCCTAGACTACGTCATGAAATTCGGAAACCACGACACTCATCTGTAGATAACCTTACAAATGAGATTAGTTATATCACTGAAACAGAGGATGTTTTTTATACATATAAGGGCTCTCCAACATCAAAGGACAGTGATTCAGAGTTCTCTCAGAACCGTAGTCCACAAAGGAGGTAAGGACTTCTGCAAGCAATTCGTTGCTTATTTTGATTTTTTTTTAAACTTCTTCATTGCCTATTTTGATTTTTTTCTAAAAAACACCAACCAAAAACTACAGTTTTAGTATAAACCAATCATCATCAGTTACAATATTAAAATGCGTTCCAACAGTTTTATGTTTGCATAAGCTTTATTTTGACAAATTGCTGGACTGCAAATTCCATGATAGAAAATGACAAGTTAAAAACAAACCAGCCCTTCATCCCTAAAAAATCCTCAGTAGTTGAATTCTCAGTAAAATTAGAGAAGCTATTAAGTCATTCCTGTTCCTATATGTAGTATCCTTTTTCCAAGTAGCTTCAGCAACCCTTTCCTACCTCTTAAACTCATCCTTTTTTTTTAGGGCAGGGACTTATTGGACTCTTAAGAGTTCGCTTATGTTCCACACCATGAGCTCAGCATCATCAGTTGAAAGTTGCTGCATTTGAGTAAACACAAGAACATAATAGCACTAGTGGTCATCCATCTTTTTCGTCCTCAGAGGGCTTGCAGATTCCTAATCTAAAGGCAGTCTCTGCTTTTTGCCTTGAGGCATTTTGGCTGTATTCCTTGAGGACCAACTTTGTTCTCCCCTGCAGCAGTCTCTAACCACTGTTAGGTTTGCTTCCAGGGCATAAAGCACATATCTTTGTGCACTGATTATTTGTTTGCTCATATATTACATTTTGTGGGGGGCTTCACTCTTATCTTACAGAAATGTTTCTTAGAGTAACTTCAGATTAACACAATGTTAACTTCAGAACTAACGTGCGAAGTCATTAATTGTTCAGTCTCAAAATGAAAACAGCTACTGTAAAAGTTTCAGCTAGGGAAAATACTGTGTATTAAGATGCAGGTTCCTTGGTAATGCCACAAAAGGAAGATGGAAGGTAATGCCACAAAAGTTCTAGTGATCCCTACACCCCTGGATGTACTTTGAGAAGCAATGTATTAATGGAAGCTGATAGGACTTGCCGGCCTCTGTGATAGTGAGCAGCTACTAACTGTAGCTTTAAACTCTGTTTAAAGTGTTTTCTTCAAATGTTAATTTGTTGTTTCTTATTATTGTTCATGTGCTGTTCTGTTACTACATTACAGCCCAGAGGTTCCTATGAAAGTAGGGAAAATCAACATGTATACATATTTGTCATTTGTCACTGTGATCGTTTGAATTATTTTTCTGACTGGAAGAGTACTAGTAGTGTCAGTAGTAGCCATGATAATATATAAAAGTGATGCCTCTAGGTGTTGTGAATAGGTATAGATAGGAAACCATCTCTTTACTGTATTCTAACATTTACAGATTATACACTTATAGAAGTACTTTCTGAGTAAAAATGAGAGGCAGACCATAAGAGATGATGAGGGTAGAAGCTGCAGACAAAAACCAAGTTACCATGCTGTGTTCTGTGACTGGCTTATTGTATCCTGCCAGATAGCACGTTGTGGCTTTTCTCTTTTGTTTTCCCTTTTCTCTTCTTTTTCTTCCCCTCTAGTTTTTTTCCATTCATTCCTGTTTCACCTTTTGTATACCTACTGAGAATGGAGTGGGAAAGCCTGCTTTTATGCTATTTCTCAGTGAAAATAGGATGTTCTAAATTCGAAAATAGCACATTCATTTATTTTCTGAGCATTAAATGCTGTGTCTGAGTAATATCACTTACTGTGGAGAAGCTTGCCGTTATTACCTCATATAAACCAAATTTTCTGTGTCTTATCCCCAATGCATTCTTGGTTCTTGGATATAATTATAATACTTAATACTCTGCAGAAAACTGAAAAAATGCTTGCATAAATCTGATGCATTTAGATTTGGAGTATGTGCTTTGGAAGGAGAACATAACGCATGGAATGAATGATCCTTTGTTGTATTGATTGTTACTTTTGTGAAGTAAAATGCTTAATACTTTCCTTTTTAACAGTTGAAGTAAAATATACAGTAACCATACAAATCCAAAAAATGTTTCTTCTCTACACTGATGTTTTTCAACAGTTTGTTAGTCAACATACCGCTTTTTCTTTTATGTTCTTAGAGTAGTCACTACTTGCCTCACTCCCCTTGTTAAAAGATGTGAAGTAAAATTAAATATACATGTGTAGTTAAATTTTCTTTCCCTCTTTCAACAAAGCATTTGGAGAATCTTGCCCTATCAGCTAAATCTGGTTTACAAAAGAAAAAGTTTTCCTGTGTTTACCTTCAACATTTAATATGGACAAACACTTGTCCTGGACTTTTGCCGCACTTCAGGAATATTTAGATATTAACTATAAATCACCTTGCAGTGTACTGATAAACCCATTTTTTGCCATGCTGGCTAGATTTGAATTGACATAACTGAAACGTGTTATGGAAAAATATTGAAAATGTAAATCTGGTTTTCTTTTTCATTGGAGGAGAGCCAGGAGTAGCTTTGCATAATCCTGCTAACATATGTTGTCTTTAGAGGCTAATTTTTTTAATGCTTATCCTGCCACCTGAGACTATCAAAAAAGCTGTTTGTGAATGCTAATTGTAAGTAACTAATAGTTTTGATATGGAAAAAAAGAATAAAAAGTTTTTGAGAGTTACTAGCAGACAGCTCTAAGAGGCTGATTTTTAATAGCTGAATTGTTATGTCTGGGACCTCAAATCTTAATTATGCGGATGCTTGATGTTTGTAAACTAAATATGCTTACATCAATTTTATTTACTGTGTCTGAGCCTCAAGACTCTGCAAGCTGCAGTTAGCATGAGATACGGCTCTTCTCTATTTTTCAGGCTGCCATCAGCATTGCAGGGGTGGAGAGATAGTTTTCATCTGCTTCACTTCAGCTCCTGAGTAGTGTCTCAAGTCCTTTTTTATCAGAACAGCAAGTGGCCCAAGATAGGTCTGTCTTCAAACTGTTGTCATATAGTGCTTTTTGAGACAAATATATAGGTCAAATTTGTAGAGCAAGATTTATGGTGTACCTAATCCTACCAAGGCACATTTGGAACCTTGGTGGCTCTGAACTGTAGAAGCCACCACTGCTGGCAGAGCAGTGCTGCACTTATTTCCCTACATACCTCCTGACAATAACAAGTATAATTATTTTCTTAATAATTGATTTCCTTCCTTGCTGTGTTTACTCACTTAAGGGAATCAGTCAAGTTCTGTTTTCTTTCTATGAAACAGTACACAATTTAGAAGACAAATTATACAGAACAGCTCTTAATTTAGAGGGCATAAAACACATCAGTTATTAGCATTTTTTTCTTTAATTTCTTTAACTACAATAACAAGTATAATTATTTTCTTAATAATTGATTTCCTTCCTTGCTGTGTTTACTCACTTAAGGGAATCAGTCAAGTTCTGTTTTCTTTCTATGAAACAGTACACAATTTAGAAGACAAATTATACAGAACAGCTCTTAATTTAGAGGGCATAAAACACATCAGTTATTAGCATTTTTTTCTTTAATTTCTTTAACTGTGTTGTGTGGTATCAACATGTCAACACCTCCAACTATGCTTCCTGTTAAATACCTTTAAATAAGTATGCTGGAGATGAGGGCCAATAATATTTTGTCATGTATTATATTGTTTCTCTGAAGACCACAGTGATTGTTTTAAATATGTACTTCTTGTGAGCATTCTACCTTCTAACTGAAATTTATGAGGTATATTCTACAGGCTGTGAATTGGAAAAAAAAAAAAATTGGAAAATAGAGCATACCACGTGCATAGGCGACCTACAGAAAACCAGAGTGAGTTCGAGTCTCGTGTTGGTGTAGCTAGACTGCTTCTGCTACCCAGATTATCTAAGGTACTTTCACATTCAAGTACAATTTGAGGCTCAGACATAGTGAAAAGAAGCAATTTTTCTCTCTCAGATTAGTGTCTGCAGAAAAGATTGGAGCTGTCTATTACATATGTGTTGTAGACAAAAAATTGCTCTAATCCCAAATTAACATATATTAGATAGAACTTTATTCACAGGGCATGAGTAGGTTTGCTTATCTAAGCCAACCGTCTCAAATCACAGCTGCATACAAAACCTGTCATCACAGAGCTGAAGACGACTTCAACAGGACTTCTGTTTAGCCCAGGGCTCCCCAGCCTTTAGGAAGGAAGCTTCCCCTGTCAGTCCTTTCTCCCCCTTGTTGCCTTGCTGCTCTCAGACTCCTCCGACTGCTACTGCAGCGTGAACGCTCACACGGGCATGGAGTCGACACTGAGCCTTCCGAAGTCTCATAGGTTGCTTTCAGTGTTGTACCACACTTTTTGTCATGGCTGTGCCTCACCAGTTCGGAACAGGTAATCTAGTTTATCTTCGGACTGTACGGCCTACTCACTCTGTCGCTGTGTTTATGCCATGTCTGCATACATATGCACATGCTACTACTGTGATTTTGTTTTTAAAATGATTTCAAGAATAATACTGAGATAAAGCATACTAATTAGTAAGTGCACTTATTTGGTAAGTGGTTTTCAGTTAAAATTGGCTTTACCTCGTCTTGTCTTCAGCTTCCCTGAAGATGTTTTTCTTGAGAGATGTGCATTTTCTTCACTGAAGCACTGCTGCTACTCACTACATTTCTCATTTTAAGCAAAGTAGAAAATCTTTCTGTTCTGTGAGGTTACATATCTTCAGATGTCCTTAAACACTGAGGTCCGCATTAGGGAAGAGTTATGAATACGAAGTCTTATGGCATTTCTTTAAGATAGAAAGTAAATTAAACTATATTATGAGGCTTTATTATTTCTAAAGTTATCTCTGCTGAAAAGCTGGTTTAATTTGGTGGGTTTTTTCCAAAGTTGTGTCATACCAACAGGCTACCTGGCATCAACCCACCCTGACAATTTCCTATCCTGATAGGTAGTCTGGATAGAGCTCCTAGAAAAGCTTGCCTTTGAGAAAAATGTTTCCCTTTCAGTGCAACAGGTTTAAACCACAATTGGTTATTTTTAAAGGTAGGCAGATGGACTTGTGCAGGAAATTCTTTTTGATCACAATTTTCCCTGTTTTTTAGGCTGGTGTGGTACCTGAAGATTACCACCCTTGCAGTTTTTCTCGATAAAGGTACCACTAGAGTTGCCAAATTTGGAAAGCCTCAGGGGTGTAGAGGAACAAATCATGGTTACTGATAGGCCTTTCTGTGACGCGAATGCAATCTGTATGGCTATCGTGTTGATTGAGGGCAGAAGTCAACAGTAAACATGAAGTAGTCATATTAAAGTATGTGATAACTGTTTCAGGACCAGGTTGGGAAATTCCAAAATGTTTTCAATTTAAGCAGTAACCTTCAAATCTAATTTGGCTTTAACTGGGGCAATAGGTTGATTATATTTTGGAATCATGTACTCTGACATGCTTGATCTTGTTTCAGATGGCACTTTTTGGCTTGAAAGACTGCAGTGTCCATCCCCAGTGCAAGTTCTGGTTCTCGGTATTAATGCTTGTTTTTTTAAGAAATAAACTTAAAATATAGCTAATATATAGGGAATGTAACAATGCTTATCACACCCAGTAGTTCATGGTAGAAACCTTCCCTGATGAGCTGTTACAAGAACAGAAAAAGAATTGAAAGAATCTAGCTTACCTTTTACCTTTTGAGTAAATAAGTGAACACTGAAATGACTAAAAGGAATTTTTTTTCTTGTGTTCAAGTATTTGTCAAAATTAAAAATCTGTAGATTTAAATGTTTCAGTAATATGTATTTTAAGCACTTGAACTTAAAATATCAAGGTCCAAGGTTTGCCATGAAAATGTAGACATGAAACTGAGTAGTATTTTAAAGAGCTTTGAACTTTCATTTTCCCTGTATGTTCCTTTCCTTTTTCTCAAGCAGCTTCTGGTGGCTGAGGTGTGATACAGATATTCACACTTCTCAGTGAAATGAGAATTGAAAGTGAATAATGAATGAATGTCAAGAAATGAAAACTGAAAACCACTGTTGTTTAGTGCTCTTAACCTCCAAGAAACCAGCTGTGGGAAGCTGCATGGTTTTTCAGCCAGTCCCTGTGAAAAGGGACTCTGCACTCATCCTGTTGATGGATATAAGGTTTTAATCCAGCTTTGTGGAAAGCCCATGTGTTGTTACCAACACCCCCACTTGCACCTTAATTGACTGTTGTCTCCTTTAAGTAAGCTGGTGTTTCTTTCAGACAAAGTGTTAGAAGCATAAGGTTACTGAAACAAACAGGTTTCTTTGTGGTTCAGGATAATCTTATTCATGTTATGTATGCAGGACCAATTTCTCCTTTATATGAAGAGCAGAGCTTATTTTTGACCTTGTATATTTAAGTTTAATGGCTTGTGCTTTTAAAAAATGTTTTTATACTACAGGTGCAATAGTTCATAGTGTTAATATAGCTGTTGCTTGCCCTTTTTCATGTTTTGGAACACATTTCTGAGTGGGAAGAGTACATGTTAGCAAAAAAATATAAATTTATCTATGTATTTAAGGCACTATTTTGAGGGAAAAAAATTACTGGGTTGTTTTCTTGGAAAAGTAACATGATGAAGTTGTGTTGGAGGGTCTTGCTCCTTGAACTGTATTCAATTTCTCTTGTTCACTCTGTAATTAAAGAAACGAGAGTTGTCTGTCTGGTTTAGAACAGCAGACTGTGTAGGACCAAGTGTTCTGGTAGTTTAAGAGTAGACTCAGTGGCCTCACAGAAGAGATTAGCTGTGAAATTTTCTTTTTAACCTGTATCTCAGAAAGACAGTTATTGTAAAACATGTTTCTAAGTGATCAGGTATTAGTATCAGTCAGTAGGAAAAACTTACTGACACATGAGGCATTACAGATCTTATATTTAACATCATGTATTAATTGGTGAGAGAAATCTGGCTACTAGTTACTCATAGGTATGAGCATATGATGTATAAGAAGAATCAGAAGGCTGGGGAGGGGTTCGTCGCATAGTTGCCTTGCTCTGCAAAAACTGGGTTAACAAGAATATGGAGCCGACTCTTCTTGGAGGTGCACAGCAAAAATTTAAGGCGATGGGCACAAGTTACAGCAAGAGAAATGCTCAAAAGATTGTATGTGTGTGTTGGAAATCACACGGGGATTAATTAAGGCTTTGTACACATGGACAGAAAGGTGCAGGTGTTTCCATCCTTGAAGAACCTCCCAATGCAACATGACAAGGACCTGAAGAACATCTGACTTCGATGCTGGCTCTTTGAACAAGAGTTTAGGTGATCTATCAAGATCCCTTCCAACCAAAACTACTTGGAGTCTACAGTTCTACTTGTTATAAATGCAGTATATTCCTCCATAAGCTTTTCTCTTAAACATACATGCAAAGCTATAAACCTCTTAAAATTATATTCTAAAACTCTCTTTTGCTGGTCATATGGATGGCATAATGTACACAGTGCCAGAGTTGAAGAGGAAGGAAATGAAATGATGAACTAGTATACAGAAAGGAAATTCACTTGCACTATGCTATGAATTTCTGGAAGTGCATATACGCTCCTGGTGTAAGTGTGATGCATCATCTGGTGAAGGTTCTGTGCTGAAAATAGATTTCCTGAACGTAGTCTGCATTTGTTCAATTCTTTCAGCTTACCATTTTGATAGACAATAAGCTGTAGCAGCATAGTGAGATTTGGTGAATGTACTATGGGAACACATCATTATTTCAACTAAATACTATTCCTTTTATTAAAAAAATTTTCAAAGCACTACAGTTGATGAAAATACCCTTCCAAAGTATTCAGCTGAGTCCTAGCCACTCTTTTCTTGGTAGAAAATTGCAAACCATTAAAAAATTGTTATTTATCCTTAATTTTTCATCGTATACAGACATGTTCCATTCCTTGTTCTTACAAAATCTGCTGCATTTATAAGTCTGTTGTCGTTGTTAATGTACTTCAGTCTTTCTCAAGGAAGGTGTCCTAATACTAGGCAATGGATCTCAGAACATTTCAGTTACTTTCAAATTAGAGTTTTAAGATTACTACTAATGGACTTTGAGTTTTACTGTGTTCTTCCATTCAAATATACATGAAAATAGTATATGTGTATATTTCGCTTCCATGCAAACCTTTCTTTTTAAATACGTATCCTTATTAACATGTACTACGCTTTCCTTGCCAGTTCAAAAAAAATTATCATTTTGCATCCAAAAAGGAAGTCTGAAAGTGGAAATGCAAATCTGTGATAAGACAAATCTTGGACCAAGCCAAGCAGTTGCAGAGTGTAAGAATACATGAAATTTTTATGGAAAGTTGGTAAAGTGGAAGATGGTCTAGAGAGGCAGTGCAGAGTAATGGAACGATTCCCTTTATGGGTGATGGCAGCAGCTTACAAATGTGGATTGTTGGAATTTGTAGAAAATCACTGAAAAAAACCCTCATGTACACCATGAAATCTGCGAGTTTTTGTCTGTAATGGTACTCTGAAGTATGCAGTACAAAGAATCTACGTGGCCTTCTTAGTTGTTTTGTTCGTAGAAATGCTGGAGATGAGCTGTGCAAGTCATTCTGTAGATAAATTTCTCTAAAAGGTAGCAAAAAAGTGCTCCTGTAAATATCTTCTACTGATTTGGTTTATGAATAATAGTCCCAGTTATATGGTGAGTTCTCAGAAAAGAGGTGATAATGGAAGTGCTGGCACACTCAGTCTCCTCAGCCTTGCAGGTGTTAGAATAAAAGAAGCTTAAGAAATTCAAGAACACCACAAGGGCATAAACCTACAGATGTTTCCTTCAGTTGTTTGTAAAAGGGGAGTTTTGCTACAGTTCTATTGTTTCAGTTGTCCCTTTTCTCTTGGGGTTTTACTCTGCTGTAGTTTATCATCCTCAGTTCTCAGAATAGCAGAATTCCCTGGTAGGGCACACTGAAATGGGGAGGAGGGGTCTTTCCTTAAGACCTTTTCTTTTTGTCCTCCTGACCGAAGAGGAGAGTTAGATATTTTTCTTTTTCTTGGCAAAGAGTTTTTTTATAAAGATTATCACTGACAGAGCAATCTATAGTGAGTGAAAGATAGAAATGGCATCATTCTAGAGGTACTGTGGAGTAAGGATGAGAAATTACCTGCAGTTTTAAAGAGTTTGCTTGTTAGCTGCACCAATGGAAAGCTTAATCTCCTTGCAAGGAAGGCCACTCTTTCTTGATGAAAAAGCTGAATGGCTGGTTTGGTGAGTGTTCTCTTTTATTGACTTAAAATACAGTCCTTGTCCTGTGTTCTGAAATGAGGAAGATCTGTTAGCATAATGTGGAATACTGTGTAACCAAAAAACATCATCTAGTTATTCTTGTTAACATGTCAGCGAGTAATTAAATGTTAGAAATACTGTTTAAGTTGTGGAGATCAAAATTCTGAAGCTATAGCACACTGAGCTACTAAGAACTTTAGGATGACACAGCTGCATTGTCCCTGATGAATTCTTTTAAGCACTGAATTTCGTTGCTTTCTAGGTCAAATTTTTGGTTTCTTTTTTTCCATTTTAAAAGGTTACAGAATGATTTAGTAACTCTTTCAGAGCTGTTATGTTTGAACTAAAGTAACTGAAGTGCAATAATTCAACAGAGAAACCTGCAGCAAGTATTACCAAGAATTTATATCCCACATGTAAATCTCCAAATGTATTGGTGAGATGATGAAAAATTTGCTGTATGTTTTTATGAACAGAATAGGAATGGAAGCCCAGGTTGCTGTTTGCTGTCTCAAATGACCTCACCCTGTTGAGGGGGTGGGGTAATAGGAGAGATGATATATTAAAAATAGGGACATTGTGTCTGTTTGCATCACATTTTCACAGAGTGTAAATTTTCTCGGTGAAGGCTTTTGGAAGGGGTTAACTTATGGCAATATGAATTCCAGATAGAATTTGGTAATACAGCTGTAGTTCTATTGTGGTGAAATGTGGAAAAGATGTACAGTTTCATTGTTCTTTGCCTCACAAGGAAATCAATTAGCTTAAACAAAAATAAATTCAGTGTTTCTTTATTTTTAGCATGACTTCCTAAGGAAATAAGGCTTATGTCATTGCCTCTGTTCCCTCTTCAGAATGTCTGGACGATTGCAGTCAAATCTAATGTGGGAGTCAAGTTTTCAAAGATGCAAAGTTTAGTGAATGTCAGTGACTAGGCAGAAAAAAAAACCTTAAATTGATCTTATCCTCTCACTGAGCAATTACAGTACAAGTTCAGTGGTTGTCTGTTCCATTTAGATGTGGGCTGATCAAGCAGCAAGTGCATGCACGATCCCTGAGGATCTGGTGTTCGCTGCTGGCACTTAAGGAGTAAAAATGCTATGGGGATTGCAAGCAAGGAGAACCAGAGGTATTTGTGGGATAGTGTAGGTGGCTGTCAGTGGAGTCAGAAGGGGGATATGACTGCAGTAAAAAAAGAAGTTTAGTGCTGTGTAAAAAAAAAAAAAAAATATTAAAGGAACACACAACCGAAACCTTCACAAACTCTTAGGGAATCAAGTTTCACCACCTTTGCCTCTCAAGGAAGAATTTCTTCATATTATAGAATACATACAAGAAAACTTTTAAAATAGTGTTAGTGCTGCTGTTTTTAATGTAGTTTTGATGACACATAGTTTCAAACAATTCTTAGTTTTGAGGTTGTTTTAGAGAACAGTAATTGAAAATCTAACTGTATACAGTGAATTTTCTCCTATAACTTGACAATTCAACAACTCTGCGTTAAAACTAGACTGCTTCACGTTCTGTATTTTCCAGCATGGACTTAGAGCACTCCAGTTTTTTTGGTCACAACTGAATTTGTAAAGCTGTCCCATCTGCCTTGAACTTACTTTGCTTTGCAGGCACCTTTTTGGTAACTTGTACTTTCAAATTTATCTTAGCATCACAGCTATTGTTCTAATTGATGCGATGTAGTTTAGCTCGCTGTTTCAGGTGATTTCTGGTGAAGGTAATTGGATGCTTTGGAAAGTGCTCTGTGCTGTAAGTTTTTATTTCTCTTCTGTGCTAGATTGTCCTCATCCGTGTAACCACTTCTGCTTTGGTTATTTATGCTTTGCCTTAAAGATCTCTGTCAACATCTGTTCTGCTCTTGGATTATGAGAATGTGTATGAAAATTCATGGTTCTGAAGCAGCCTGTGCTCATTTGTTGTTACCTGTACATAAAGTGTTTGCCACGTTTGGCTTTTTACAAAATGCAGTCAGTGACATCTGTAGCCATTGCGATGCACATCTAAAACTTTCTTAAATGATGTAGTGTGTCTTACTAAATAATTGCCTCTGTAAACTCCTACGTAGTTTACGCTGCGGTACCAGATGTGTGTTATCTGCAGCTGGGCTTCTGCCAAAAGTGGAAGTGAGAGGTTAGAGCTGCCTTGGGATTTTTGTTGAGTTTTTCATAAATTCTGTAATTGTCTGATTCAGACATTCAGCATAGGATTCAGTATTCTTTAATATAGCGTGAGCATACCTTTTGGCTGTTATGCAGGCTTTTTTCTTTTTTTTTTTGAGAGAGAGGGTTTAGTTCTTGTTTTCCTCAATATTTAACTTATGTTCATTTATTGTTGATTTTTGGTTTGTTTGTTTTTCACAGGTCATCTGAACAAGAATCACCAAAGTGAGTTTTCTTTGAACTTTCTACTGTAGGATGTCTAGCTTTAAGATATATTATATAATACATAATTTGAAGTGATTTTTCAAAGTAGTGGTCTTGTATGGTTAGATGACACAAATAAATATATAAACCAATGAAGACTTAAGATTTGTGGTTTAAAAAAAAAAGGTTTTGGATCAGGATGTGGAACGTCTTAAGTCCTAATACACCCAAAATCACTGTTAACACAATAGTTGGTTAAAAGCTGTTGTAAATGTTTAATGATGCAAAAATCCACTGGCAGTTTTATTGGGTAACTCTTTATGATAGTAACAGAAGTCATTAACTGAAATTATTTGTCATATTTTTCTGGTATTGTTTGGGGTTTTTTTTCTACACTGAAAAATCATTATGATCTGTAATCTCAACTTGTAAGTGAAATGTTGTGTGTTTTTCTTAAATCACTATGTTCTGAAAAACTTGTTAGCATGTATTTGCATGAACACTGTTCCTACTTACTTACCTCTACCTCACAGGAATCATGAAGAGTCCTGGTAGCTATCAGATAAAGCAATCATACTGTCAAAATTTTGTTTTTAAGTGTCATAGTTCACTATTTCAGAGTATTTTCAAGTTTTTGAGAGTGCCAAGTGAATAATATCTCCTGACCGCAGAGAAAATATTTTCTGCAATAACTGAAAATTCTGCGAATGTTGTACAAAACACTTTATTCCCATGGCCAAGTACACATAGTATAATTGAAGATCAGAAATGTTATGGCAAGAATAAGGTTGCTTGATGACACCTTTCAGAACGTTTACAGTAGTTGCAGTCGGGTTTCCAGAAGCCAAGAAATAAGTGCTTGCATTATTGAAGTTTGCTGCAGTGAGAGTCCTGTATGTTAAAAGCCTAAGCTATATTCGCCTGCAGTGTGGTATCACTCCTCACCGACAGCTGGCAGTGGTTGCTGGAAATGGTGCAGAAAAGCTGACATGGATAGTTAGACTAGTACCAGAGCAGAGATGAATGTTTGAGTTTACAAATTTCAGTGCCGGGGTTTATTTGCATATACTTCTGCTACTTTAACCCTGTGAGAATTTAATGTTGCTTTTAGGGGTAAACTGCATTAAACTAACAGCCTGTCTACTTCCAAGGATCAAACGTGTTCCATTGCAGTGCTGGGTTGTCAGTAGCGGTGCAGAGTATTCTTGCAAGATGTACTGCCACTGAGCATGATGATCTATCACCGAAGTGGAAGGCCTGTCTGCAGCGGGGTAATACTAGTAGCTACCGCTCAGTTTCAGCCATATGCAGTGTTGTGTTTTAGTGATATGAAACTGTCTGAGCTATATCTGAGCTTACCCCAGGACAGAGGTTTTCACCAAGTGCTGTGCGGCATTGGTGAAGACGGAGCAGTTCGCATGTATGATACCTGTGAGTTTGATCCAGTTAAAGAAGGGGTTTAGTTGTATTAGGCAGGGGGTCTGCATTTCGTCCTCTTCAGAAGAGAGCGTGCAGTTAAATGAATGTTTGAATGGTTCTGGAGTACGACCAGGCAATTTGGGCAATTCTAAGATTTTTGGTGTTCATTTACTTACCTGTTTTCATTATTCTTGAACTTTAAGGTTCTTGGCTCACTAGCTCAGGTCCCCATTTAATACTGGGTCCTTCTTCGTGGTTATAGCTGCCTCAACAACAGAATATATATGTCATGAAACCTTTTGTTGTCACTTCATTTCCTGTTTCTCTGACAATTTACCTTGGCTTTTCTGCAAAGTGCCTTTCCAGAGGGATAAGGTTGAAATGGCGCTCATAAGGCGGAGAGATTAAAATCAAATGTTTTGCATAAATGGGAGTGGAATCTTGGCAAAAGGTTTTAATGGGTAAGATTGTCAACTGAAGTCCCTTTCCCCTGGAGTTCAACTTTCTTCATGCTACTGTGATGTCCTGTACATCCAAATACTTTGCTGATAGTGTTTTTGCTGCTCTAGTTTTGTCCATTCTTCTGGATGTCCACCGAAGAAATGACAGGCTTAGATCATAATCCAATCCTGTTGACCCTACTCTGCATCTCAAGAAGTGATGTTAAATCTGAAGTATAAAGTTGGCTTGCTCTTTTAACTGGGCAGTACATTTGCATGTTTTATTTAATGTAAAAATCTGGATAATGATACCTTTGTAATGTTTATTTATCCTTTTTAAATGAAGGAATGTATTGGGAAACAGTCCAACGCGGAGTTCTCTGACCCGTACCTCACCTAAAGCCTTGGCTCAGTCTCCATATGGAGTTGCTAACGTTTCTGGCCGTTACCCATTGGAAGGAGTCGATAAACAGTTCTTAGAAACATATGACAACGTTACAAAAAGTAGCTCAACAGAAGATTCCAGTCAGTACTACTGTGATAAGGTAAGTTCAGGTGCCTTTTGTTGAAGTCAAAGCTAGTATTGATTGCACAATTGATTCAAATGTGTGGCACCTAACAATTTTTTTCCGTTTAAGTCACCTTTAGTAAAGACAACACAGTGGAAATTGTAATAGGAGCTATCATTGGAGAAAGCTAAGATGATAGTAAGACTGTTAGGACAGAGCAAGTGGAGAACATATTTGCTGTTGTGTATGTTGCTATTTTATAATTTAAAAGGTTACAGTCATGAGTATATTTTGTAACCTTACCTTCTTCCTATTTTAAATGTGGATTTTTTCACATCTGAGTTGGGATGCGCTCTTTTCTCATTTGCTGCTGTTATTTTAAATATTAGAAAAATTTTGGTTTGTTTTTTTATGTATTGCAGAATGACCTAATTGAGGGAGACTTACTTTTGGTGCATATCATACCAGATGAAGACGGGAAGTTTGGATTTAATCTAAAGGTAAAACAGCAATGTTTTAGTTAATTTTAAATGCTATATAGAGATACTCTGCTATCAGTTCATTATTATTTTTCATTTTTAATGCAGTGCTTTGGAGAAAGCAGTATATTCTACAGGAATTTCTTGTGGACCCAGAGTGCTTAGAAGTGGCAGCCTAATCCTTCAGTGCTAAAGCAACACTTACAGAAATAAGCCTCTAATAATTCTGTGGTTTTTAGTTTCATATACTGTGGGCATGGCACATTTCCTAAGCAGACTGCCTATTTGGCTGCTTAAATATGAACTTGGAAGCCTAATTTAGGGCATCAACTTCTGGAAAATTGGACCTCTGTATTATAAAACAAGTTAAATAATTTGTACTCTCTAATTGAGTATATCCATTAAAAAAAACTATTGGAAACATGAAAATTAATTTATTAAGAAAATGGAAATTACTATTGGTAATTGACTTCTGCACATTTTTTACATTCCCCCACTGTAATTCAATTTAAGCAGATAGAGAAGTGTAAATTAGGCATAATATCAAAATCGGGACAGAGTTTGATCTTTTCACCTTGGGCACTTATTGCTGGGGCAGTGACAGAAGGTCATGTAAAAAGAATAAGGGAGAACAGTTGTCTGGAACTTCAGTCCTGCCTGATCCCTTGCAGGTTCATCACGACATCTAAGAACACTGTTTACCTTGAAATTTCAAGTGTTGGATTAGGCTTGTTTGAAGGGTAGGGTTAGAATAAATGCTGCATTTGATCTGATTATTGCCTATTAGTGTTTGACTAAGTAAGGACACTTGGTCTACTTTACTGGAAATCGGTAGATTTAAAGACACCACACCCTCCTCCACTCCTTTGCTGATGAAAATTCAACCTTACTAACCTAACTTATATAAAAAGAAATAAGTGATTACTTGTTTAAAGAGCTAATTATGCTTATAATAATGATCTATTTATGGTTGTTATTTACTTGACATTCCTCTAGGGTGGTGTGGATCAAAAAATGCCATTAGTGGTATCAAGAATAACTCCAGGATCACCTGTAAGTAAATTCCTAAGACTTGTTTAATACCTCCCTTTATTACGCATTCCACCCCTCATGTACATGTAGGAATTTGGAAACCCATAATCAGGAAATTGAAACTGAAATTGATTTGACCAGTGGTTTCTTAAACCACAGTTGAAAAGATCTGAAAATGTTAGGCAAACAAGATAGCAGTAAAAAGCAGGTTTGTTTCCCCCTGTCATCTCAAAAAGTGTGTTTTGAACTGGAAAATGTGGTTTAAAGGGCAGGAGCAATGACTGAAGATATGGACTAGTGTTCATTAAAGAAGTGAGTAATCTAGGCCACTGTAGCCTAGAAAGAAGAGCTTGTTTAAAGGAGATGTAGTAGAGGTCTGCATGATTAGAAGCACTGTGAGCAGGGGCTTCCAAAAAAAGAATTATGGGCTACCAAATTAAGTTAGTGAAAGTCAGGTTCTTCATGCTTAGTGAAATAGTTTTTCAGGAATAAGATAGTATTAGTATATAAATTAAATTATAGTATTAGTATATAAATTTGCAATGACATATTCTATCTTACCACATTTTTTTTTCACTCACCTTCTTCCAAAATGTATTTCTCAACGCTCATAGAATCATAGAATGGTTAGGGTTGGAAGGGACCTTAAAGATCATCTAGTTCCAACCCCCCTGCCATGGGCAGGGACACCGTCCACTAGACCAGGTTGCTCAAAGCCTCATCCAGCCTGGCCTTGAACACTTCCAGGGATGGGGCATCCACAGCTTCTCTGGGCAACCTGTTCCAGTGCCTCACCACCCTCTCTGTGAAGAATTTCTTCCTGATACCTAATCTAAACCTCCCTGTTTTCAATTTGTACCCATTACCCCTTGTCCTATCACTACAGGCTCTTGTAAAAAGTCCTCTCCCAGCACCCTTGTAGGCCCCCTTCAGATACTGGAAAGCTGCAATGAGGTCTCCTCGGAGCCTCCTCTTCTCCAGGCTGAACAAGCCCAATTCTTGCAGCCTTTCATAATTTCAGTACAAACTTGATAAGAAATATTGCTGGCTTAATCCTAAAAATCCACTGCCCCTGTATCTTGTAGATTCTTTTGAAATCTGATAATCGGTCACAAGAATGATATCTACACATCATGACATAAATCAAGCTAAAGCAGCTTGTTTGAGAAGTTTTTTGTCACATTTATGATTTGTGGCTTGACTTACGCAGCGCATAGCACTCCTTTTATGAACTGCAATGATTCTTTGAATGAGTAGTAGGAAATTACCATTATCATTTAAATCCACAAAGTGAAAATAAAGAGTCCTTAAAACAGTTCACAGTCAACCTAGCAAACTACTTAAGGATGATCTGTGATACTGTTGGGCAAATACACTCATTCCACAATCAGAGAACAGAAGATGCTGCTCCAGAGGCAGTGATTTCCTGTGGCAGATTCGTATTGTTTTCTCAAAGTATCCATCTGGGTTTTTTTTTCTCTTGAATTGGAAAAGGACTGGACTTCTAACTTAGAAGCTTCACTTAAGTGTCTCCAGTTAGTGGCAGAGGCACAAATGACCAGCAAGTTCTCTAGCCTCGTAAGCCACCAAGTGAGCAAGTTACCAAGGCTCAGGGAATAAATTGGAAGCAGTTATCCAATACTATACGTTCAACAGCAGTGTTAGGGAAATCCCATCATGTTACAGCAAGAGGAAAAAAGTTATACTTGTTAATATTGCTGTGTTCTAAAAATATCTTTTATATGGCTTACCATAAACTAAATTTCACTTGTTCTTGACTGTTTAATGGAATGAAGCTGATGCGTGAATGCTCAGGTTAAGTGGACTATGGAATCCATGTTTATGTTATTTTAGCACAGTGATGCCTTTCCTTCAGTGTATTTACTGTTTCAACTTGCTCTAGATTCACTCATTCCCCTGTAAATTGTCCTCGGGGATGCTGTTTGGTAATATGAAGTTACGGTAATAGGATAACTTGAAGCTGTGGATGGCCCCTCACTGGAAGTGTTCAAGGCCAGTTTGGATGGGGCTTTGAGGAACGCTAGTGGAAGGTGTCCCTGCCCATGGCAGGGAAAATTATCATACATTTTCCTAAGATTATTTCTCAGGTTTGTAGGTCACTTTTTCACACTTTCCTACAAAAAGATCTCTATTATTTGTATAGGAGGGAAAGCAAATCTACTCACCAAAATAAGGCACTGTTTTCCCTTCCATGTCAAGTTCTAATACAGTAGCAACCTAGTATGCCGGGAAGACTGGAGGGTAGAGTAGCCAAAATTGTTGGGGGAGGGCATTAAATCTAAACAACAACCATTTATTGCATCTGGTATCTCTTTTTTTAATCAAAAGTTCTATACTGATTTTTTTCAGTGTTAATGTCCTAAGGTGCTAAAGAAGTCATAGTTTTATTTAATAGAGCTCATCATTGAAAAATAGTATGCATGCTTCTTGGAGCCATAATAAGATGATTAGCATAAAGTGAAACATTGGGTGTGTCAATAGGACAGAAAGCCTTTGACATAATTAATTGTCTGGAAAAGCTCAGTATCTGAAAAATCTACAAATTATGCTTACATGGAAGGAATTAATTCTTCTTCAAGTTATATTTTATATAGTCAGATGATTCAAGTAAGAGACCTGAGGCATTAACATGTCACACGATTAACAAAGTTTCTTTGAGCAAAAATATTAATCTTCATCTGTAATAAAGAATAATAGCCAGCAATCAACCAAGAAATCTAAATTACAGCAAATCTAGGAGATCACAAACTATTCCCCCTGTGTTCTTGTTGACTTCTTGCCTGTCCTAGAGGAAAAGTCAAGAAGACCTGATATGGTCTTCAGATCACTGGAGACTAATTTGTATCTCAAACAATAATATTTCAGAGTGATTAAACTAATCAATCTTTCATAGTTGCATTATTCAGTCTTGCCTTTGTAAATCGTACAAAATATGGCAAGGGAGCTGTGAATACCTCGTTAAATCAGTGTTGAAGAACACTATGCCTGTTCCTACTTTGCATACTTATTCTGTTTACATTTGTCTTTTTTTTGTTAATCGTTGTCAATCTTATCTATTCATTATTTTCTTTCTTTATTTCTTTGGAAAAAGTTGGGGGAAACTTACTTTTTTCAAAATTTTTAGCAGCTTTTCTGCTTGGGATTATTTTTCCTCTTGTATATATCTTTCTTTTCCATCTCTTCTTTTTCTTATTTATCTGTTTTGTGGCATTCATACCTGTCTTATTTTCCTTTTACTTTATTCTCTGACACAAGTGGCTCCCAATTCATCTTCTCTTTCATAACCTTGCCCTTTTTTTTTATTCTGCATTTTTCTTCTTGATGGTTCTATCATTGTCACTTCTCCTTTCCATCTCTTCCTGTTTTTTACTTGGCAATACAGTACATCGCTGATAAACTTACTTTAGGAGCCATCACTGCAAGTCATAACCAGGATCGGGGCTAATTCAAACGTCTTGTTCACATTTGGGGAGTTGACGCTTTTTGATAGGGCTGATAACATTGGATGGATAACACAGGGAGCCTTTGCTGTCAGTAAGGAAATACAGGGAACAACTATGACTAGCAAATAACAGTAAAGGCCTTTGTCTCATTCATATGACAAATGAAATTGAGTGTATATGTAAGTATATCATTCCTGTGTAACTGGGTTCTTCCTAGGCAAAAATTAGGATAGCCGTGAAAATAAAATTGCTACACTACTCGACACTCAAAGGTTGTAGAATCCTGCACGTTTGTATCACAGAAGGTTGGAAGGGACCTGGAGGTTATCTTGTGCAATCCCCCTTAAGGGTCACCTAGATCTAGTTGCCCATGTCCGGATGGCTTCTGAATATGTCAAAGTGGGAGACTTCACAATGTGGCTGGCTAACTTGCTCCACTGCTCAATCACACTCACAGTAAAAAAAAGTGTTTCCTGATGATCAGATGGAGCCCCCTGTGTTTCAGTTTATGCCCATTGCCACTTGTCCTGTCACTGGGTGCCACTGAAGACAATCTGGCTGTCTTCTCTGCACCTTCCCTTCAAGTGTTTATATATAGATCCCCCGTGAGCCTTCTCTTCTCTAGGCTAAACACTCCCAGCTCTTAGCCTTTCCTCATACCAGAGATGCTCTAGTCCCTTCACACTAAGAAGTGTGGCAGAAAAAAAGCCAAACAAACCCTAGAGTTCAGCAGTTAAACAAGACATAATTCAGGCTGGGTGGAGAATGGATCAAGAGCAGCCCTGGGACTTGGGGTACTGATGGACAAAAAGCTGGACATGAGCCGGCAGTGTGCGCTGGCAGCCCAGAAAGCCAACCGTATCCTGGGCTGTATTCAGAGAAGTGTGGCCAGCAGGTCGAGGGAGGGGATTCTCCCCCTTTGCTCTCTTGAGACCTCACTTGGGATACTGTGTCCAGCTTGGGGCCCTCAACAACAGAAGGATATAGACTGGTTGGAGTGAGTCCAGAGGAGGCTGTGAAGATGCTCAGAGGGCTGGAGCCCCTCTGCTATGGGGACAGGCTGAGAGAGTTGGGCTTGTTCAGGCTGGAGAAGAGAAGGCTCCGGGGAGACCTTATAGCACCTTCCAGTACCTGAAGGGGCCTACAAGGAAGCTGTGGGAGGACTTTTTACAAGGGCCTGTAGTGACAGGACAAGGGATAACGGGTTTAAATTGAAAGTGAGGAGGTTTAGATTGGATGTCAGGAAGAAGTTCTTCCTGGAGAGGGTGGTGAGGCACTGGAACAGGTTGCCCAGAGATGTGGCAGGGGGTTGGAACTAGATGATCTTTAAGGTCCCTTCCAACGCAAACCATTCTATGATTCTATGATAATGTTAAGTTTTCATTTCAGATGGGGAAAACCTTGGTGTAGTGTTCTGTGACCTCTGTTCTCTGCAGCACAGGTAGCAAAAGAACTTGTCACAAGTGCCAGGGTACTCACCTGCATCTTCTGGTTAAAACTTCCAGTGTATGAAGTGAGGAAGAATGTTCTTTATTTGTAGATATCATTTGATATCCACCAAACAAGAATCTAATAAGAAACAAAAATGTGAAAATGTGTATGGATTTCTTTAAACTTTAACAAATGCATGTGTGGTGAATTGTCAATTATGTTCATAAAAATCATGTTTGGACTTCTCAGTATTCATGACATAAAAACAGAAGCATTTTATGTGCGCAAAACACCTTTTCCAGAAATTCATTTACAAATAGCTATAACCAGTTGGTTTTGAGGCTTGGAGTCTGGAATTTAGAACTTTAAGAGCAATCTGATGATGGCTGTTTGATAAATATGAACTCTTTTTATAGTTACCACTATGTTGTTTGAACTGTTTCTCATCTTCATTGAGAAGCTTTGAAACAAGAAAGACAGCTTTAGACTGTCTTTTGATAGAACTTCTGATACAGAAGATGAAAACTTGTCAGGAGAACTCTGAAGACTTTGCTTATGTGATGAACTTAATATCCTGATGTGTTACTGCTTAAATGACTGGTGCAATGACATTAATGTGTATTTTTGGTCTTGAAACAGGCTGATAAATGCATTCCAAAACTGAATGAAGGGGATCAGATAGTATTGATTAATGGCAGAGATATCTCCGAGCACACACATGACCAGGTGGTTATGTTCATAAAAGCCAGCAGAGAATCTCACACAAGAGAGCTTGCACTTTTGGTCAGGCGGAAAGGTAACCAGGCAAATTTTTATTCCTTTTCAATGTTTTTGAGACTATTACTCTTACGCTTGGTGGTATATCCTCTTCTGTTTACATAGATGTGTTCTCAGTGTACTGGGAATAGATCTGTGCTAAAAAGTAGATCTCCCTGTGTTTGAATTACTAGTACAAATAGTTTTAACTACATAGGTTCTTACCATTGCAACGAAGAATCTATCAAGTTAGAATTTCTTCTTACTTTTTAAGTCTAAAAATCCATCAGAACAAAGTTTCTTGCAAAAGTTTGGGTTGTGGGGGTTTTTTTGGTAAATATAGCATAATTTCACAAATCCCCATTTTGTTCTTTTCATTCTTACAATAGACATTATGTGATGATACTGAGCTTGACCTGTGCTGGCTACTCGCTAAACTGCTGCCAACAAACAGGAGACACTCTCTGAAATACGCAGGGTCTTAAGCCTGTATATTTAAAATATGGGGAACTCGGCCAACTTGGTTTTGCTTGCTCTGTGTTTAAACACATGCAGATCCCATGAGCTTTCAGATGATGTGAAACTTCTAGTGTACTATTTACTTTCCTTAAGACAGCTGTGGTGAGACCTTAACACGCATGATTATGGAAAGGCTTTGCACAGAGTTTCTGATTACATTAAGATTTAAAAATCTGATGGGATTATGCATCACTGGGAAACAGGAGGGAATGAAATTTCCTAAATTATGTGTACTTCTGTAGCATTTACTTAATTTAAAATTTCTTGCATTTCTGGAAAGACAAGGTTCTTGGTCTTGCTTTCCCTGGAAAGTCCTGCTCCTAGTATTGTAGAACTTTCTACTGGCTCTACGCAATACTTAGTCTTCTCTTAACTTATCTAGTCCCCATCCTTCTTGCAGGTAAGAGGAGTCTGCTCTTAGCTAAAGATAACACGTGACCCCATGCCAGTCATTTGTGTAGGCATGGGTTTGAGCAGCTCTTCATTTTTTGCAGTTTGGCAGGTATGAGCTGTTCTGATCATTGCAGAGAATAACCACAGCTGGACACGTTTGGTGGCCCAGTAGCTTGCATAGAGAGAGATGCTGTGTAGGCTAATGAATTAGTTTTTCATGTTCTTCAACATGTTAGCAAGGAATGTCATAGAAGACTGAGTAATAATCTTTTTGTAGTTTATTAAGTTAGTTCCTTCAGTGCTAGCATAAGAAATTGCAAAAGAATTCAGTTGCTTCTCTAATGGCAAGGGAGTACAATGTAAGTATGTTTGTGTTTGTTTTGCTGTTGGGGTTCCAAACTTATATAAGCTTTGGATAGAGGTATTCCATTAATTATGCCCTAAACTTTTTTAGGCAAAACTCATTTGGTTTTTACCCTGGTGGGTGGATGTTGTGACTCATCACCCTATTCAACAGTTCATTCTGTAAGACACAGTTGCCACAAATAACTGTGATTGGAAGTCAAGTTCTTTGCCTTCATAGATAGGCACCTTGTGGAGTTTCATTTTCTGAAAGGTCATGAGGGCATTTTACTCTTAGTAGTTTCTACACTAACATAGTACGTAAAGAAATGCAGTTAAATGTGTTGCTATTTGCTTTCCTAAAGTCTTGTCCTCACAAACTTCGTTGTTGTGGCAGGCTGGTAAATCTTAATGTGTATTGCAAATACATTAATCCTTTATGTAACCGATTTTAATTTTCAATACATCTTTCAGTAGTTAAACAGTTTGTGGAACCTAAATCAGAAGATGAAATTGATTCCCACAATATCCCAGAATCTCTTCCTATCTGTTCTGAATATGGTGGTGATACACTGGAGGAGTCTATGGAGCAGCTGAGGAAAGGGCTGGAAAGTGGAACTGTCCTTATTCAGTTTGAGGTACGTAATACTCAACCCTCAAATGCCATTGATATAGAACAGTAGCTGTGACCAGCGAGTAATGTAAGGGCTTAATTAATTGGAAATCCAATTGCTCCTGTTTAGTCATACCTCAAGAGAGCAAGAATATGACTTACCCATCAGTTTCACCCTTCACTACTTAGGGAAGAATGAGTTATCAGTCTTGCATAAAATATCATCTGCTGAGAAAAAATGTTATTTAATTAGCATGTTTATAGCTCAAGTACCCAAAGCTCACTAAATTATTTTTTTTTTCTTAGTTACTTTATGAAGCAGAATAGTGGGGTTTTGACAGAAGTCAGTCCTGTACTTTGATTCTTTTCACACGCTGCTGAGTGACATTGCTCAAACATCCTATATACCTTAAGTTAAGGTTTCAAGTTCTTATGTGTTGCCTTCTTTCATGGAATAACAGGGGCAACTTGACCATTCATTCCTCATCATCTTCTCTTAGAGGTTGATAGGAAAGTGTTGGAATGTTAATTTCCGTTTGCAGGACATCTGTAAATCCAGTTCTGTGTTTTTCCCTGGCGTTCTAAACCACTGATGGTTACTTCTTGGGCAGATTACTTTGTAGGTGAGATACTCTTGCATATAGGATAAGACTTTGAAAACTGCTGTATAGATTAATGAATTATTGTCATGTTCTTCAGTGTGTTAGCAAGGAATGTCATAGAAGATTGACTAATAAAATGTTTTTATAGTTTAATAAATTAGTACCTTGGGTGTTAGCGTAAGAAATTCCAAAAGATGCTGTAGATACTTCTCTAATGGCAAAGGTGTGTATGTTTGTTCCTGTTTCACCATAGTTCCCCATTTTGGTATTTTTCTTTAACTGTTTTTTCAAATGCTGTAAGATTTAATGGTGGTGGCCTGAAGAGTTGTCATAATGGTTATTGCATAACCCCTCTTTTTATGAGGTTTGCTTTGTTTCCAAGATTTCTAAGAGTTAAGATTCCCCTTTCTTTAAGGAATTGCAGACTGGTTCATAGCTGCTTTCCAACATCCACAGCACTGGTTGCAATTCAGCAATAGCAGTAAGTCCTTTGGCTATTTAAACAGTAACTCAAAAGATATAGACTAGTCTTTCAAGACTTTGTTAATTGTCAATGTTGGTGATTAAGTTTGTGCACAAAGTTCCTGTGATAATCTTCATAGGATATTTGACCTTTTATGACTTTTTTTCCTGACAACATTTATAAAAGGATATTACTGGTGTTACAAAAAAAGCACCTATTTTTTTGTTTCGTGATCTTCAAAAGCAGAGACAATTGCAGCATCATCTCATCATCTTTGGTGGCTCTCAAGCTCTCCATTCAAATCAGTAAACTAGTAAATAGTTAGCCAGTAGACTGTGAATAATCAAGCTTTTCCAGAATATCTTCCTCCACTTACACAAAATTTAAGAAATCTGTCAACGGCAACTGACATTTTGCCAGGCAACAATAATGAAGTTCCAGAATTGTTAAATTATTCTTCTTTGTCTCCCCTGAAAAAACCCAGAAATTGCAATCTGGCTCTAGTAAAATGGAACTTGTGTTATAACTGATAGAAGCTGTTCAGTTACATATATTATCAAGTTCCCTTCTCACATGGCTTGCTTATGCTGCTTAAGTTGAGAAACGTGGTGAGCTCTGATACAGAGTCCTAGGATTCAGTGAATCTCACAGTAGAATAAACATTTTTTTGTTGTTCCTTTTCTGACAACTGAAGTAGGGGATTTCAGCCTCCTACTTCTTGTTTCATTCCACTTTGTGTATGGACCACAGTGTAAATCTTCATTAAACATCTAAGATGCAATGAACTCTTTGGTAAGTGTTCAGTGAAGTACATAAAAACTCTGGCATAGGCAGGTTAATAACTCAGTTGTAAGTTGCTTCCCAGTATATTTAATGCAGAAAAGTTGTGGTTGTGTGATTGCATTTCTTCATTTTGTTCATCCCCCTCTGTAACTTTTTGTTTTCTTGTACAATGCACTTAATGCATTGTGAGCACAGAATTTATTTTTAGCTACATACTCTTATGCCTACATTCACTCCAGTTAGTTTGCACAACAGGGTTTGGCCCTGTTGGAGGAGAGTCACATGTTAAAAGATTGTGATACGTTGGAGCTTTGGGTTTTTTTCAGGTACTTGCAGGATTAAACGTGATGATTTTAGTCCAGAGAATAGGAGTTTGTTTTATTTTTTTGTATTACAGTTGATTCCAGAAAATGTCAGTCTGCAGCTATTTTTTTTTTTCTTCTGCTGTCCTTTATTGTTCACTTCTTCCACCCTCAACCTCTGTTTTCTTTCTGCACACAGTTTTATAAGAAAAAGAGAACTTTGGAGGGAAACAGTTTTCATCAATAACTCTTACACTTCCCCTTTTTCTTTCTAGAAATTCTTCCAGAGATGATGGTGGGTTAGCAATAACAGAAATTCTTGTCATGTTAAAAAATAGAAAAATCGCTCAGGTTCATTTTACAGATGGTTAGGAAAAAGATTATAGAAAATAACTTACAATATTTTTTTCCAGTCTATGTATTTTCATGTGAATCTATTTTGTGTGTGTGTATAGCATAATATCATTCCTCAAAATCCTACCATTTTTTATTCTGTCTTGCAGCAACTTTATAGAAAGAAACCAGGACTGGCTGTTACGTGTGCAAAGGTACCTCAGAATATGGACAAGAACAGATACAAAGATGTTCTACCTTGTGAGTATTAAGTACAGACTTTCTGCCTATTTTGCTTTATCCTCTAAATGACAGCTTATGAAACTGTTGTATTGAACTTCTTGATTAAAAATTTCATTATATAATCAGTCATTCATTTTATTTTCTCAAAGGTTACCTATTTTGGTTTGTATTCCGCTGTTTGTGTTTCTGCAATTCCTTAGGGTTTTTTCTTTTTTACTTAATAGAAGGGAAGCATGCCCCTTGATTGCTGATTTGATTCCCTCTCTATTATTTTTTTGTGTGCAGATGATGCCACAAGGATAATATTGCAAGGAGCTGAAGATTACATTAATGCAAATTACGTGAATGTAAGTCATAGAGACCTGCATTTGCCCACTTCCTGTATTACAATGGCAGGGTAAATTTAACCTTTTCAAGGAATAAGGTTTTTTAATTTTACATTTTGGGGATTTGTAAATGTAAAATATGTGAAGATTCATAATGTAAAAGGTGAAGTGCCTCTTGTGAAACAATTGGCCATCCTGGTACACAGTAGGTGCAAGCATGTGGTATACATTGTGATATGTACAGGGCCTTTAACCAGTAAAAAAATGTTTTACCTTTCCATATACTGCATATGCTGAGGTTGTCTCTTATAGCTTAAAACTAAGCCCTTTTCCCCCCATAACCTCTTGGCCTACTGACTATGCTATGAAGGGTTCAGAAGATAGACTAAAGCCCTATTCATGTGTGTAGACTGGGAGAAGAGAGGAAAATATATATGTGTTTGTGTCAGATGCTTAAATTAAACACCTCATTCACAGAATCAGCTATTAACTTACTATGTTTAGTATCAGGTGATAAACAGCTTTTGCTGGTGTGCCTTTGGTATACCTTTCCATTATTCCTTACTAAATCTTAAAGCAAATTTGGAAAGCTTTGCAGTTTCAAGTTTCAAATACATTTTCACTGTTAATTATCTCTTCTTAGTTCACCATGAAGGACTATAGGAACAATAGTATACATCTGGTTTAAATGAAATATTTAAAGATTTTTCACATAACAAATTGTGATCTTGATTGTCTTATTACTCAGCTTGCCAACTGAATCTTTCCTCCACTCCACTGAAGTGCTGAATTAAAGAAAAAGAGTACAAGGAGTAATGAAAGCAAACTTTACATGGGATTTTTCTTTCTCTTTATAGATGGAAATTCCTTCTGTGGGCATTGTGAACCGGTACATTGCTACTCAGGGGCCTCTTCCACACACCTGTGCACACTTCTGGCAAGTTGTCTGGGATCACAAGTTGTCCCTGATCATCATGTTAACAACACTCACTGAGCGAGGTCGGGTAAGTGTTCAGGTTCTTTGTATGCTGAAGAAATGTACTGAACCTTTAACTTCCCCCCCCCGCCCCCATTGTTTTGATTAGATAATCCTAGAATAGGCCAGCTTATTCTGTTGAACCATTTCTCTGAAGACTAGGCTTACTGTATTACTTAGAGGAACATAGACTCTGCAACTTTCTCTTTTTTATGCTTCTTTGAAAAGAAGCCAGTAGTCTCATAAACAGAAATCACTGCATTGACTCAGTGTTGCTCATCAGCCAGGTACTGTGTTCTGTCCCTTTTTTTTCCCCCCCGAGATCTGGGCTGCGTGTTGCAGTTGTTCTCATAATGATTCGGCAGCTGTCCGGAAACATTGAGCAGATTGAGCAAAGGTTGCAGTCTGGCTTCAGACTAGAGTCTGTCCTTACAGTACTTACTAGTTTTAGCATGGTAGTGGTCAGAATTTAACTCGCTTACTTTTATTTGTGCTTTAGATTCTTTCCTAGAATTGGTCTAACAATTCTTCTAATTTTGTTTAAATAAATGCTAGCACTGCATTAATCAGAGAATTACAGAATGGTCAGGGTTGGAAGGGACCTTCGGAGATCATCTGCTCCAACACCCCCCTGCCAAAGCAGATACACCTAGAGCAGGTTGGGTAGGAAGACATCCAAACGGCTTTTGAAAGTCTCCAAAGGAGACTCCACAACCTCTCTGGGCAGCCTGTTCCAGTGTTCTGGGATCCTCAAAGTAAAGAAGTTCTTCCTCATGTTGAGATGGCATTTCCTGTGTTCCAGTTTGTATCCATTGCCCCTTGTCCTTGGAATTGCCCCATTGCCATTGCCCCATTGCCATTGAAAATTGAGCCCTAAGAAGGATAGAATTAAGAAATGTCAACATTTCAAAATTTCCAGCTCTTGCCACTCTATTAGTTTAAAAAAGAACTTATAAACAAAAAAATGTTGTAGATGGCATGAGCAATGTTGATGAGTTGATAGAGAATCCAAATGAACTAAAGCTGAAATACAAACATTGGGAATATCAATTTGTTGGGCTTCTTTTGGAGCTAGTAACAATTATTATTAAGATGTATAGGCAGTGAAGAGGACAATTACAGCTCAGCTGTTTTGGTCACACACCATTAAATAAAGTTTTAAGTACGGTGTCTGGGGAGTTGTGTCAAGATGGTTTTTTATGACTCCCTTGGATTTTCTTAGACCTCAGGTAGAACATTGAGAATATCAATTTGTTGGGCTTCTTTTGGAGCTAGTAACAATTATTATTAAGATGTATAGGCAGTGAAGAGGACAATTACAGCTCAGCTGTTTTGGTCACACACCATTAAATAAAGTTTTAAGTACGGTGTCTGGGGAGTTGTGTCAAGATGGTTTTTTATGACTCCCTTGGATTTTCTTAGACCTCAGGTAGACTTTTGCTTTAGTATGTGCTTTTATAAGTCCAGTGGACTTGTACTTGGAAGCTATTTGGTTTATATTTGTTACATGAAGGCAACTGTTCACAAGATGGGAGTTGCAGAACTGGAAGATGAGGATATTTAATTACTGGGATAAAATGTTAGAACCTTTACGTTGATGGGCAAACTTGAGCTGTGTTCTGTGGGCAAGGATTTCACTGAACTAGTGTCTCACTGGAATGCTTTTTCAAGTTCAGTCTATTCCACAACAATTCAGCCGTTGATTAGATGGAAAATGAGGTGGCAAACCTTCTGGCATCAGTGCTGCTCAAAGCTTACCTTTTAAAATGAGGAATTGATACAAGAATTAAGATTTCTACAAAAGTTACATGTAGACTGTCTAGATGTTCATGTCAATCTGCCTTTAGAAGGTGAACCAAAACCAGGAAGACACTATAACTTCAGCAGTAGAGTGGTAGGGGTCTGAAGATCACCCTTTTACTATCAGCAGTAGAAGACGGGAGAAAATGGTTCCTTATGCTTGTACATGGAACTGATTAATCTATTTTCTTTTAGAAAAGATAAGAGTATTCCATGGATCTAATTTCAACATTGAAATCTACTTCACCTTTGAGTTTATTCTGGTGTACCTCAAACTACACGTGCAGTACAGCAGCTGCATTTGCATGATGGCTTAGCTTGTCACACATGGGTAGGCTTGAAGGTTGATCCGTTATGGGCCTTGCAGGAAACCTGGCTGAGGCAGAGGCCAAATTACACCTTCCTGCAACAGTAAGTATCTGCCTGGGCCTTTGTTTATAACTTCAGCATTTAGATACAATTAGTCATTTAAGGGAAGGTGTCTGTCTTCAGACTTACATCTGACACAGAAAAGAAGTACACATCTCTCTGACAAATGACACACACATGAACTAAAATTGTTTATCCGTTCTTCCAGTTTCTGAGCTTAGTTTTCCCTAGAAAATGTGGATGGCAACTTTCATTATATGACCCAAGTTACTGCAGATTATTGTGCCTGCAGTAACTTTCTATACAGTGGTCTTGCTGCTAATGATTATAAGCCTTATTCTGTGGTTTAAAAATATTTTTACCTTAAACCACAAAATACAGTGGAATAGAGAAATGAAGATGTTTTTCCCATTCAGTGAGTTCCTATCAAAAACTGAAGTAACACACAGCTCTTAGTGGCCTGAAAACTAATGCCTGAGTTAGGGAAGCGATCTTCAGAAGATAGCTAGGGTTGCTTCATTACCTTCATCACTTGCTTTCAGGGAGAGAAGAAGGGAAACTTCTAATGGAAGCAGCCAGACAAGTACCAGGCAGGCTGAACTTCTTTGGGGTGCAAGGGGTGACAGTGCTGTCAGGTATTCCTTTTCCTGCTTACTCAGTCTCTGCAGAATGAGTTCTCTCTTACAGCCTCCAGAAATAGAGCCTGCCTTGCTTTTTCCCTCAGCTGTGAGGCTTCAGTGTTGGAATAGGAGAGGACAAGCTGGATTGCACTATTTTTTGCATTCCAACGTGATCTTGCTTCAGAATCTAAGAACAATTCATGTTTGAAGGGTCCTGTGAAGATATCTGGTCCTGTCCTCTCCACTCAGAGCAGGGGCAGCTTTCAAGTTCGTGCAGGTTGTCTGGTGTCTTGTCAGTTAAATTTTGATTGCTTCTAAGGATGGCGATTCCACATCTTCATAGGGCATCTGGCTTCTGTGCTTGACAGTCCTCACTGAAATAGTTTTTGCCAACATCTAATGAGAACTTCCCTTTCGCGTTTTTTTTCCAGTCACTTCTTGCCCTTTCACTATTCACTTTCAAGAAAAGTGTGTCTTTCTTCACTACAACCTGCTGCCAGGTGGCTGAAGATGGTTACAAATTTCCCTGCTAGGCTTTTCTTCTTAAGGTGGAACAAATCAACGTGTTTTTCCTCTTGCATTCTGGCTTGAGAAGTCATTTTAGTGACTGCAGTTTAGTACCAGACAGAAAGCATCTTGCATAAGACTTACCTGAATTTTTATTAAAATGACTAAACCACAGGTTTTATAGATAATTTAGACTGTTTTGTCATGTTATTTTGCAATTTGGATGTCAACACCTCACCAGCAACCCAGAGTAGATCTTTATACCACTCCCTGAATTCCCTGAACTATCATATAGGAGGGGAGGATGGAAACAGGAGTGCTTGGATAAAATCTTCGTGTGTGCTTATTTTCCTTACAGACCAAATGTCACCAATATTGGCCTGATCCACCGGATGTAATGGAATATGGCAGCTTTCGTGTCAGATGCAATTCTGAAGATTGTACGATTGCTTATGTTGTTAGAGAAATGGAGATTACAAATCTTGAGGTAAATGCTCATTATCTTTAATTATCCCTAAGCAAGACGAATGAATACACATATAGATAGTAGGTACAGAGTCTTTGTCTCAGCATGTATGTCTGTGTGTGAATATATACATGTTTTTACAAAAAGACTATGTATATATATGAATCAACATAGTGTTGTTATTTCCTTAGAGCTTCTTCAAAAACATACTTTTTGAAGTTTTATAGTACATTATGCTATACAGGGACTGTAATAAGCCTCATCAATGAGTTTAGTGCTTTTCTGTAAACATTTTTGAAGTCACTGCTTCTTCACAAGTATTTTGGTTTTTCAGTGAGCTTTTTCTAAGTAACTGTGTTCTTTCAAGGATGAAATATGGGTCACTTGGTTAATGGCACATGCAGCTAAACAGCCAACAAAGAAGGGAATTGTAATAGTGTTGTTTTGAGAGAAGATGCAGTGTCTCTCCAGCTCTTTTCATTGTCTTAAGTCATATTAAAAAAAAAAAAAAGAAAATAAATCCTTGTATGTCTCAATTTGAAATGTGCTCAATTTATGTAAGATATTTATATTTCTTAGGTGTTAACACTTTAACTTTTCCATTAGCATAAAGCGAAGAGAAAGTTAAATACATGGAATACTTCTTGCATATCAGCTTGTGTTGTGAAATCTGTGTTCAGATAGATCTAGAATTCCCATAGGGGATGAAGTTTGGCCTTTAAATATTAAGTTGTCCTATGTTTCTTACACAGTTCCCTCTTCATCTCTTTTCCAAAATTCAGTGGTCACAGATATTTTCTAAAAAGATGAAGAATTTGTGCTATCATAAGATATTTGTGTAAGAAATCACTCTGTACTGACCAAAAGCTAATTTACAGTTCCAATGCTAGTCAATCTTTTTAACTTCCCTATAGTTAAGTAGGTTTCACTATTACTAGAATTGCTAGTAATAAAAATAAAAAGAAAGTATCTCATTTAAATGTAACATTTCATTGATGATCTTACAGGAGGATGACCAATGCTCTAGTCTCATAAATTTATAACTGGATCTATCACTTGACTGTGCACCCAAATCTGTTTTAAGGTGATCAAGATTTCCTTGTAGTCATAAACATGTGACATGCTAGTACTTAAAGGTCTTTCAGTTAAGATGGTGTACAGTGTTTTAGTTTCTAGATACACGAAACCCTGCAGTCAGGGAGCAGCATGATTTTTGATTCTGTTTTTCAGCCAATTAATCTGTAAGCAATAAACTTGAATGTCAGCAGAGAAGAAATGAACCTCATTAAAGAAGTGCTGCCGAGCATATGTAGACAAACTTTTACTGCCTGTCACTCGAATAATTTGATTGCTGATTAACTTTGGTTAGCTAATGCTTCCTGTAAATTTTAGTTTACTCTCCTCAAATACTTGCTCTTTTTCTTGGTTGGTATTTATCAAACTAGTACACATTTTGAGTAAATTCACCAGTGACTGTATTCCGTATATGTTTTCACTTCAGGTTTCTATTTACTAGCATGTGATGAGTGAAAATCTTTATCAGATTGCGGCAGTCAAGTTTGGTTTTATAAATACAAGTTAATTCTTTTTGAGATAAAGGTTGTGTAAGCCTATAGTTTGCTGTTACAGACTTGTTAACAGATGGGAAAGTTAAAGGATCTTCAACTGTGTAAGTTGTCTCATCATAGCTCTCAGTTGTGAACTTGGTTTCTGATGCAAAGGCTTGCATAGATTTTGCTCAGGTTAGACAAAAACATGCTAAAGCATAGTCCTTGGTGGATGTCTCTGTGTTGTGGTGAGGGCAAGGTTGTTTTGAAGGTGGTGTTTTGGTTAGGGTTTTTTTCACTAAAGGCAAGTTTATTTCTACACTTAAAGTGGCTACACTCAAAAAACTACTCAACATTGAGCTTTCCCGTACAGTAAAAATATGACCCTAATAATTGATAGCTCTATGTGCATTTGGCTTTCAGGTGGAAATAAAAAGCTTTGTAACTTGTTAGAAGTTAGTGAAAGAACTCTCTAAAACACTGAAATACCTCCTAGTTTTACATATCATTTGAGCTGCTTTCTTAAACATATTCTTTTGGAGGCATCTGGTGTTTGAGTAGACTTTGCAAAGCTTTATATGTATTACCTCTCGCAGATGCTGTTGTTACATTCTTTGAAGTACTCATAAAAAGTCATCTGAATTCAAACCAAGGTTTTATTATTGCCTGAACTAATGTGAGCAGCATCGACTGGTCTTCATGAAGACAAGTAGCTTTTAATAATAAGAGGGATAAATCTTCAAAACTCACAAGAGACTCGATTTCTATTGGAAAGGCATATTTGTAAAAGACTTTACTGTGAATTAAGTTGCACAGCTTTCAAATCTGCCTTTAGGGGAAAATAGCTCAAAACACACATTTATGAAATTATGTCCTTGCCCTTTTGTTAGTATATGCTCAGGAAGACTTGGGGAACAAGAAACTTTCTAGTTTTTTTGTGACGGAGTATAACTCAGTGCTGCTTTGCCTGTAATTGAAGATCAGCAAACCACTGCAAATGTGAAATATTTGTAACCTTTCTTAGCCTCATGAAATAAGGATTAATCTCCTACCTTTTCTTTTCAAGACCAAGATTGAAAGCTATCCTGTAGCAAAATTAAAGAAAACCAGAAAAAGGCCTAAGATTGGGTTTTTTTGAGGCTGGTTTTGTTTTGTTTTTTAAAAAACAAACATACAGGGGGAAAAAACAAACAAACAAACAAAAAAATCCACCACAAAACCCAGACCAGAACAAACAGACCAAAAGGAACAGTGTACTGTTAGTGCAAAATTCATCACACAAAATTCATCTTGCACTGTTTTATAAAAGAAGATAAATATTTCTTTTTATTCATTGAGAAAATAGCATGGAAAGCCTGAAGCAAACTTTCATTCAATTTCCTGTAAGGTAATTGTCTTGCAACACATCATAGCACATTGAATCTCTCCAATTTCATTCAGTTATGTTTCGAACTTTTCTTTTGCTTGTTTCCCTGTCTCCTCTGCCTTTAAACAAGCTTCTTTCTTGATTCCAGTTAAGGGTGACTAGAAACCCACCTGTGGAACTTAGCAAAGCTGGGATGATGGTACTCACTGAAGCTTATTATTCACAGAACTTTGAAGAACAGTAATTTTGCAAGCCTTAGGTTTTTTTTGTTCTACCACATTTTATGTTCATCGTTGCCACACCTTTAGTTGTTTCCAAAGTGCCCTGTCATTGTCCCACCTGATTTGCTTTATTAACTGAACTAAATCGTTCAAATAAAAGGAAAAAAATTCAAGATGTTTAGAAATTGGTTACATTTCATCCTTTAAAGACAAGTTATACCATTGCTGTAATGAATGAGAAGTGAGCACCACAAGAGAGCACTTACTCCTTATAAACAACCCAGGTCAAGGTTAAGACAGGTCCTTGTGTCACAGTGTGGGTGTTTAGCATGATTGTGCAGACAGTGGCAATGCAAATATATTTGGGGAGAGAAGCTTCTTTTTAATTTGAAAGCTCTCACTTTCCATGGATATCACAATGATGGAGGGGGGTGGTTTGAGGGAAAAGAAAATAAATTGATGCAGCAATTCAAACAAATTGAAAACTAACCATCAATCTATTTTGCTACGGAAGGGTGTTGCTGTTTGCTGAAAGGGGGTAAAATTACAAGGTGACAAATGACTGGTATCTTTCTGTTTATGAATGACCAACATGTAGGCCTTCTAGTAGCTGTGTTAAATTGACACGAGATGAAGCAAAGGCAGCAATGTAAATGACTATACTGCCAGCAATTTCTGCTAGAAACAGCTGAAAATAGATTCTCTGTAATTTCTACACGTCTTAATTGTCTGGGCTGAGGCTTTCCATGCCATTTGAAGATTGCCAGACACATGTCATACAGCAGTTTGTCGGGGGAAGTGTTGATTTTGATCATGTTAAAGATTCTTAGGTTGGTTTGCTGAAACTTTTGCATCTGCACGTTAAACAAGACCTTGTATTTTCTCTTTATAAGGGTGAATTCTACATTTATCAATATTATGATGCACAATAATGATGTCATTGAAAATCCCAGTGCAAAAAATAATTGTAGAAAGGATTTAAGCTGTCTTGTGGAGAATAACAGTTTGAACAGCAACTATAAGGAGAAGCTACCTCTTTATTTTCCATTACCAGGATTGTACAAAGAAACAGGATCTGGCAAAAGTAGTCTGTTTAAAAATAAGTATTCCTAATAGAACATGTACAGCGGGGCTAACTATGGAACCAGCAACCATAATTCTAGCACTTTTTGTAATGTGTGAGTGCTAGATTTTAGCAACCAAGATGGTCTTTTAATGCTAGCTATTTCCATGTGTGGTGGTATTTGACTGATATTTTCTGAATTTCAAAGCAGACTTTCATTTTGAGTGTAAAGACATAAAGATTTTATATTGAAAAAAAACATCAACCCATACAACAAACACCACTCATGCACACAGCACACTCTTCTCTCCCCCCACAAGCCACCCCCAAAAAAACCACACTAAAAAGAGCTTAAAAAATCTGAAGAATTGGAAATACTAGTTCTAACATATGAATATAACTACTGTTTACAATAGGTTTAACATACTGATAATAGATGAAGTATTTTCAAATACTTGGCATTTTCAAAAACAAGTGAGATAATGGCCAAGTTTTAACAATCTGAATCATCTCAGATGACCCCAAGCAAAAGAATCAAAACGGATTATGTCAAAACACAAATAGAAAACTAAACAGAAGCTTGAGGCATACCTGGAATAATTAATAAACAATTAGCTTGGTCTATAGGGATGAATAGGGCACGTAACAGAAAATTGAGATGTTCACACCAGCAGAAGCAGCTCTGGGGACTAACTGTGTTCTTACGGTGTATTCTTGAATAAGTCTTCTATAACGTGCTTGTTGTACTTAATGTCTATCAACTATTTAAAAAAAAAAAGGCAACACTCTGTATTTGAGCTTGGATCACTGACAAGTAAAACTTAACTCTTTTTTTCCTGAGCTTATAAAATAGCTTTTGATGCTACAGATCACTGTCGTGGTTCTCAGGTGTCCCATGTCCCACTTACCCATGTTGCATAGCTTGAAATTCTTGATGCACGTGGAAGGTGACTGGATACTTGCTCTTGGATAATTTTAGAATTAATCAAATCTTTCTTTCATCTGAATGCTGTAATTCAAATGTCTCTGATTTAAGAGAATCAGCTCAAACTGTTACATGTAATTGCTGCATTATCTCGTTTCCCTTTTGAAGACATTGTGATTATGCACATGCTGATTTGCAAAAGAGGACTTTTTAATGAGATTTTCTTGTATTTTTTCTGTGGCATTTCAGAAAAATATAAAGTGCAATCATTTGACCAAGCTAAACCACGTAATAACAGCAAAGCTGAGTAGAAAAAGGCCATGCCTTTTCTTGCAGAGATCTCAGTCATTTTGAGGTCTTTTGAGGACCTGAATGATAGATCCCAATGCAGTTTGTATTACAGCAAGCGTGGTTGTTAATGTTAGATTACATTGTCCAATTGGGCCTTATGCTAGACCTTTTAATTGTGATTGCTCAGGCTCTGCCTTTCAGAGGCGAAGTGGGAGCTGTGCTGTCTATCTTCATTTCCCTGGAGCCAATTGTAAACTTCTGCAAATACTTTTGAGTAGAATAAACGCATTTCCTAGGGCTCTACTTGGTACACAGGCGGTAGTTAATCTGTCTCCTGTATCCCTGCTCCATGGGAGTGGAACCACTTCCTCAAATGGAAGAGGAAGGCCAGCAGTTAAAGGCATTTAAAACTGGTTATATATGTCAGTAGTTTTACGCTTATAAGAAAAGGAAAAAAACCCTTGTCATGAAAACATTCTTGCGTGGAACACTGGGAGAGGCCAGCTTTTATCGGCTAATGCAGTGATAAAGGAGAGTTTTAGTTCAGTAGGGTGTCAGATGTTTAGTCTGGTAATGGTCATCGACAACATGCAGCCAAAAGTTTAACTGTTGCTAAATGTGAGGAAGAAATCAAGGAGCATGAAGAGTTGTCTCAGTTTGTAAAGAGTGAGATCGTCATTGCATGAGGTAGCAGAGCTCAGGAGTGTCTTAGGTTTTTTTCCTTCCCACCCTAATCATTGGTTACATCTATAACAGCAGTTGAGCCCAATCTGAACGCAAAGATGATTGAGTGATTTCATAATCAAAGTTAACAAAAAGCTAAGCTAAAAGAACTTCTGTAAAACCGGGAGTTTTTAGGTATAATTAAATGAAAAAAGAGCTCTTCATACAACAGAATCTTTTAACCAATTATACTGCTTCCATAGAGAAAAGTAGCCTTCTGTGGGTCATACAGAAGTCACTCATATATATGTACAATGAACATATATGTATAAACAATATAGATATTGTTTACTGACAGAAACCGGATGTAGAAAATGTTGCAGGCAACTTTGTATTACAACTGAATCTGTAAGTATACACAGACATATTTATATAGAATAGATCGTATAGTCCCAAGACCCTGTTATTTTGATATTATTCTGAATAGTTCTGCTGTTTTCAGCTTTCTTCCAACCTGTTCTAAACTATTATACAGTACTATTATGCATAATTCTTGTAGCATTTTACATCAGGTGGATCATTGATGTTGCAGTATAATATGTCAACAGTCAATAAATTCAAAAAAATCTGTTTAGATCACAGGAGTTAAACTTGATACCTCATTTATTTAGAAAATGTTACAGCTTTTGCATGCTTTGTAAGAATTAAATGTTCATAACTTTACTCTGATCTTTAAAATGACAAACATTTTCTACATCCTATGCATCTTATAGCATCTGCAGAATACGCTTACAGTCAAAAATTATTTGTATCTCATAAACATCAATACAGGAGTCATAACACTGAACACTTTTTGAAAACCTTATTGTATTTTAGACAGAACAACAACACACCATCACCCATCTCCAGTATGTTGCTTGGCCCGATCATGGTGTTCCTGATGACTCCATGGACTTCTTGGAGTTTGTGACCTGTATGAGGCCAAAGAGGGTAAAGAATGAGCCGGTCCTTGTTCACTGCAGGTACTTGTGTTTTCTGATTAAGCATTTGCTTCGAAAAGTTTGTCTGCAAGACTGAAAATTCCTTGAATTAAATGAAAATGTTACATGTCGTAACAATACCAGCGTTCACTGTTGGAGCACAGAAGCACTGGTGTTATATCTAAAGGATGAGTTTCTTTTCTCTCCCTTTCTCCTGCAACCTTTTGGTGAAATGGCTTAGTCGTGTAATTATCACAGAGTTGATAGTCTGCAATGTAACTTGTTCTCCATTTTTATCCTCTACCATGGTAGTAACTCCATTTTGAATGGTTTGGGGATTTTTTTTTTTTTGCTCTTCCAAGTCCCTGTCAAAAAGCAGTCAATTAGCTCTTACCTTTTTAGTAGAAAATGCCAAACCAGTATGTTTAGATTTGTAAGCAGTTCTAATGGTTTAAAATCTGTTTACTTCAAGTCAGGTTTAGTTTTGTTTATATAAAAATTATTTTCTTTTTAATAGTTGGCGGGAAATATTATGGAAGCTGCTTTAAAAATAAGTTTCACTCTCTCTTCTAATTTTATTTAGGTCTTCCTAATTAAGACTATTTAATATCCTAGTATTAATACTGTGATATGAATCCCGTGCATTGCAAAAACTAATTTTATAGATTATTTTTCTGTTACATTTCACAGCGCTGGAATAGGTCGCACTGGTGTATTGGTCACTATGGAAACAGCCATGTGCTTAATTGAAAGAAACCAACCTGTGTATCCACTGGATATTGTACGAAAAATGCGAGACCAGCGAGCTATGATGGTGCAAACATCAGTAAGTGATGGAGGGGAAGCCTCATTTTCTGTATATATGCTGTGGTTGTGCAGTTTTTGAACAGATCCAAAAAGTTCTTAAATGATCTAGGTGTATGAGTCTTCAGTTGTCGTTATATTTCATGTTTCCTACATCTAGTGTAGCATAGTGTGGTGGCAAAGGCTGCTTTGCTTGTGAGGTATGTATTTAACTTTTTTGTAAATATTTCTTACCTTGCCGTTAAAAGATAATTGATTTCTATACGTTGCAGGTACTTAGAATGCAGAGTCAGACTTGCACAGATCATCTGTTCATGGTCCTTTTTCTAAATTTTCTGCAAGAAGCTAGACTATTTTTTGCTTTTCATTCTAGTATAGAGCCTTCTGGGAACTTATTAAAGGTTTTGTGGTATGATTTGTAGAGAGGAAGTGGCTTTTCAAGAGGCCGCTTTAGGAGTAGAAATTCCATTGGAACAATACATGTATTTTTTTAAAATTGTGCCACTACTCCAGTTTAGAAAAACAAAGGGCAAGAATGGAATTCAGGCAAAGTTGGGTAGTATCAATAACTGAAATATGAAAGCAGCGAGGTGATTTTAGGATGGAAGTGGTTCAAAGGCAATTTGAGATCATGAAGTTAATTTTGTGTCAGCTTTGGAACTGAAGATCTTGATGTTAGGGACCAAGGATGAAGGATGGGAGGCTCAACTTTCTTGAGTAGAGTTTGGATGACAGAATATTAAGTGTGGGTTATCTCAGGGAGCTAAATGCCTGTGAGAAATGGAAGTAAAGATGTTTAGACCCACAAAGTCAGTAGCTGAATTGGGCATTTCTGTCTCTCATCTTCAAAGAAAATGCTTTGGTTTCCACTTGATCAAGTAAAGGAAGCATGTAACATTCTGTTCGTTAACAGGTTAATGACTGCAGGAGCTAGCATTATGATTGACTAGTTGGGGGAGAGTTTTGCATTATCAAAGGATGTTAAAGTGTCAGGAATTACAGTTGCTTGTGTAACATTAGAGTGCTTTGTGAGCAGAGATTTTTCGTTCGTGCTGCTGAGACTCTTGTTCACTCACTCAGTGTGAGCATCCTCTCTGGAAGTGCATCAGGTCAGCATTGTTGAGGAGAGAGTTGTCTGAATAGTGCCCTGCCTGTTCCGTGTGGAATTGGAAGCTGAGCTTATGAAAAGGATGACATAAGATGAGAAATACCAGCTTCAATTTTAGGGAAGCTGAATGTTGACTTCTGGAGTTGTACCTGTGTATGCTTCTCAGTTTCTAAAGTGAACTGAACAAGTACAGACTTAAACTTCCTGGAGGTGGTGGACTTTTGAGAATCAGACATGAGAACATGAAGTAAACTTCAACTTGCCAGAAGGCCAAGTCCCTCCTGTTACAGTAGAAATCAGCAGGAATGATGTAACTCAAGAATATAGGGAATAGCAATAAATACACTGACAATCAGACCCCGAGTCTGAAAAACTGAATATGTAAAATAGGACTTTTTACCTTCCTTGCTGTGTTCCACAGTTCACTATCAGCACATCAGGAGAAGGATGATCTGTAGCAGCAATACTGTGAAACTAAATTCACTTGTTATTTCTGAAATATGCAGATACTGTTGTGAAAAGCCAACGAGCAGAATTGGCATAGTGTTCTGTAAATGAGACACAGAAGCAAGTGCTCAACTGTGAGAAAACAGAATACCAGAGAGCTGCATGCTAACGTTTAGATCTGTCCTGGGTGCTCTATCGCATTCCCATGCCTGCATTCCAGCTAGCCCCACTGCTCGTATTTGATATTCAGCTTAGGGCTTCTGGGAGAAGCTGTTAGGGTTTGTTCAGTTGTAATAGCCTTGCCTGAGGCATGTTCAGCTGCCCTGTGGGGATTGTATGTATGCTCCAATTCCAATTCCATTGCCAGATGCATGTTGTGGGTTAGTATCAGACAGGGAATGATATCATCTACTAACTGGTCGGTTTAGTGTCTGCTTGTTAATCATGTGAAAGCTGTGGTTTCTCAAAGACCTGTAATTTGGTCATCAGGAACAGCAGAACAAAAGCTTTGGCCAAGATGATAAAGCTACAACAAAATACGTGTAATTGTATGACCTTTCATTAAAAAAAAAAAAAAACCAAACACACCACTGTTGCATTAAAGAGAAATTAGAAATACTGAACAATACAGACTGCAGTGCTTTGGGATGTACATAATAGAGCTAGTTATCAGCTGAGTGAGCAGTAAGAATACAGGCAAGAGATGAGAGCAAAGAAAACAAGTAGTCAGAGTCTGAGTCAGAGGAAGCAATGCTGAAGTGCTCATTCTTATTTATTCAGTAACTTGATCACACTAGTTAACAGAAGTATTGAACAGGGAGCTAAATATCACAGTTGGATTGTTCAGGCAGTAGCAGTATGCAAATGACAATAACAATGAAGAGAAAAGTCAAGGTAATTAAGAAATAAAGACAAAAGAATGGAGTGATGTTGAAGGTGGGAGTAATTGACTGAAGGGTTGAAAGAAGAGGCAGGAAAATCGAGATGGGGAAAATTAATTTCCATCCCCCAGTTTTCGTTAAGTTTTTCTGTACTTAAGAGAAAATGTCTTTCAGGTTATGAGCAGGAATAACATTCCTAAGTACTGATATTTAAATGCAACCTATGGTCCTTCCCAGTCCAAGTGTTGTATTTTAGCCCTGTCCTTTTAGAGATACTGGGGGAACGTTTCCAGATGCTCTCCTGGAGATTTGATGAGCCCTGACATACAAGGGCAGCTGGGAGAACGTTTCAGAGGTCTAAAAAGGGATTTATAAATCATGAAGCTGTGCTTCTCTGAATATGTGACGTGGAGCTTTGGAAAAAGGTGTTCATTTTGGGGTTGTGGCAATAGTGAAAAGTACTTTCAGAGAAGAGGTGTGCTTTGATCTTTGTAAGTTCTTTTAAATTTCCATCATCTTGTGTTGTCGGGATTGTGTTAGTCATAAATCTATTCAGGCTCTGTGGATTTGTCCTGTTGCTAATGTCTGCTTGTATCATGTTTCAGAAAGGCTCACAGGCTTAATTGCTTTTAACAAATAGCTACATCACAAGATCATGGAAGAAATAGTCTTTGCAATAGTATAATTCTGGAAAGAACCACTAATCTAATTTGCAAAGACTTTATAAGAATTAAATGAGCTCAAAATGTTGGGTGACAGAAGAATTAAAGTGTCTGCTGCTCTTCAGAAACATTCATTCCAAAGGTTTTGATCCTGTTCTGATACACAACAAGATGTGTGGTCTGAAAATAAAACAAATTGAAAATAAAGCAACTCCCCTCTTCGGCAATAGTGTGGGTGGTTTAAAAAAAAAAAAGCTTTTAGCGAGGCAGTTGGACCCGTATATCCTGTATGGTAACTTGAAATGCAGTTTTGGTCACATAACTTAAATGTTCTCAGTAATATGTAGCACAAACTGCAGGATTGACAAGGTTTAGAATACTTGCCATCAGATAACTACCAAAAAATCAGATGACCTGTATAAAGAACATAAATAACTAGTTAAACTTAGTCAGAAGAATCATCGTTATTACATATAAATCATTTCCTGAAATTTAAGGATGTGTTTTTTTAAATGTGGGGGCTATGTTTTTCTTGATCTGAGATTTTTAATACTTCTCCTTCAAATAAGAGTAAATATTACCTTTGTTTACTGTGAACACAGCCAGGAGAGTTGGATTTTAGTATCTCCTCTCCCGGCATTGTCCAGGAGAAGGGGAAGCAGGGAGACCGTTAGTGCTATTCGATACTACTGTATAATCAGGAGTTTAATCATCCATAAATGTCTTTGTTTTTTCTTTCTTACACAGAGTCAATACAAATTCGTTTGTGAAGCTATTCTTCGTGTTTACAAAGAAGGATTGGTTCGACCACTGGATTCCAGTTAGCACAGCAGTGAAGGATGAATTCTTTTTTTTTCCCTAAAAAGATTGCTCTTAAAGCAAGGGCTTGTTTCTGAAAGCAACTAGAATGGACTAGAAGCCCGTGAAAAGACAGACGAGCACATTTGAACTGTGGCACTTTAAATTTCTCAAGAAGATTGCTAAATCATGTACAGTATAGAGGAGTCATGCACATAAATGTGTGAGAGAGATTGTGTGTAATATGCTTTATTCACATAGACAACCATAAACGATCATGGGAACCTTAATACATATCTTTTACTGCCTTAAAACACCCTTCACTTTGGAAGTTACAAAGGCCTTTGTGTTTTGAAACAGCAAAAAGAAAACTCAGAGCATAAGTGATTTCAGCTTAGGAAGGTATTTAATATCTTTGTATGAAAGTTTGCTGAAGTTGAATATAGATAACTTTTATTGGGACACTAAATATTCATGGAAATGTAACAACTTCTAAAAGGCTGACGAAGAGCTTTAAAGGCTAATGCATAACTACTGTACATTAAGAGCTGGAGAAATTAAGTATTCGGTAACCGTAAATCATATTAGTAAGTATGCCAGCTGTTATAATATGCTTCTTAGAAATCACATCTACTGTATGTGATGTGCAAAATAATGCTGCATTATGCAGATGGTACAGTCTACATCTTCTCTTGATCAATTTTAATTGCAACTTGCCCTTTTAAGAGTGACCTACTTCTTACAGTTTCATTTTATTGTACTCCCTTTCTTCTGTTTGTGCTGTCCGTCTCCTTTATACTTGTTTTTTACTGCTCTTTCTGGATGTGGACTGAAAACATTTTAACTTAAAACTAGGTTTAATTTTCTGTCACCTTTGTTTTCATGTGTATTTATGAGTTCTCAGATGTAAGTGTGGATTAATGTTGCACACAAGTACTAGACTTTTGACTTAGTGTATATGCAAAGTAGTCTAATCCGATACTGGAAGAAAAATTACTACTGAACCCATCAAATACATTGCTGCTAATTCAAGGTGTGAAGCCTACAAGGGCACGGGTGTTGCTAGTGTTCAGGTAGTGATAACGTGTTGACTTGCTGCCCTTCAACAAAAACTGCTCTTACCCCATGAAACACAACCCCCTTTTGCAAGATTTCTGCGGATTTACTGTGTTTCTTGCATTTATGGAAATGCAGGTAAAATCACGTGAAGATTTACAAGGAAAGAGGGAATGAATCTGTACATTGAATAATTCACCCTAAGGTACACTGGTCTCCATTTCATTTCAAATGGGAGAATTGGACTTTCTGAACAATATAACCACATTTATATGATGTTAATTTATTTTGTGTGTGCTTTTTGATTACCCTGGGATAGTTCTTTTGAATAGTGTTTAAAAAATATTCTAAGGGACTGTTTAAACTCTGTTATTTAAAAGTTTAGTCCTAAATAAGGAAAAATTTTTATGGGGCTTATTAGCCAGATGTTTATATGTGTATAAAAGAGAAAATTAGATAATTTTCTTCTTAGATATATATATATATACACATATTCAGATATATTTTAGACTTATGGTTTGTATTATGGATATTGTCATTTATATCTGGGGTTTCATTATAGAAACTGCCACAGCTGTACAATATGCGTCTCATGTTACCAGGAGGTTATTGGTTTTTCCCCAGGAGGTAGCTGAAGAGTGAATGTAGGATGTGCTAAATTACTGACACTTGTCTTCTGTAGGCTTGGTCCTTTCTTCAAGAGTATATTATTAATTATTGGTAATGGTGATACATGCTTGCTATTTATTGATCAAAAGAGTTTTAATTGGAACACACAGGGTAATTGGCAACATGGAATCTTGTTAGCTTTGTCAGTTTGAAGGGTGAATAGCTTTGCTCGTTCTTGTATACTGCCTTCCATATTTGACTTTCACTGAAGTTTTTGTAATATTTTGGAGCATTATCCTCTTGCTCGATTGGGCACAGATTGGAAGGCAAGAGACCATAACTACGGTTCACTGTTAACTTGCTAAACTGCATCAGGTCACTCAGTTTGTCTGTGACTCCAAATGTAAAATGATACTGGACATGCACATGTGGTTTGGGAAGATTTTTTGAGAAATGCATGTGGAGGAGTATTGTACAAGTGCAAGGCTGCCTGTTTCTGTGAGAGAGAATAATGGGCAGTGAGAAAATCTTGTGGCTCTTTCCCACATGAGGAGTAGAGCGCACCAAAGAATCTGTGCCAGCTGGGTGGTTAACAAAAGCCTCACTTTGTGTGTGCCTTTCTCTTAAAACAGCTCTTTTTTCTTGTCTTTTTGTTTTTTTAAGTTTTGGTGTGTCCAGGTCTCAGTCATTCCTTGCAGTTGGCATGACTTGCAGTTAATAGTTTGTCAAGAAGTGAAAAAGGCAAGGAGGCAAAAAGCAAGAAAAGAAATAGTAAGATTTTTTTTTTTTTAGAGCATCTCTTCGAAATGTTTCTTTTATGGAAGTATTTGATTCAACTTGTGTTCAAATCTGTTGCTATATCCCTATGGCTATTTATGTTTCTTCATGTTGAATATGTACTTACCAAAACACTGTAAATTTATTCCTTGTTATTTCCAGTCTCAAGATACTTGGTATGGGCTTGACTTACCTTAGTATGTGTGTGTTTAAATGATGCTCATATTGTGACAACAAATGCTGCTCTTGTTCTGGTAAACTTCGATGGTTTTGGTAACACCGTTCTTGAACTCTTACTTGGATTCTACTAACTTGTTTGAAATTGCTGGCCACTGAGAGACTACTCAAAGATATAAAAATAGTTATCTCTGTAACATTTGATTTTTTTTTTTTTTTTTTTTGGTAAAACCATAGAGCAAATATTAACTACGCAAGTATCTTGTACCTTGTGTCCATCTTTATTTCACTCTTGCTGGGTTTTGCACATGTATCTCTAGGGTCCACAGGGGAGAATGAAGGGGTTTTTGTCTTCCCTCTAGTGTGTGATGACTTTGCACTGAATGATGTATGCCTTAGATCTGTCTTACGAGGAGAGCATCATTACGAAAACATCTTCTTAATGCTGGCTTTTGTTTCCATAAGCAGTAGGAAATTAAAAAGACAGAGTTGATTGATTATTTTTTGGGGTAGGAGTTAAAATTTCTTAACACAAGTTTTTTAACTGTCAGACAATTGACAAATAGCAGAAAATGCTGTGAAATCAAGATTCTGCATAACCTTCATAAACAGTTTAACCTTGTTTTTGCCTGTGTCTGTGTGGCCATGACAACAAGTATTCAAAATTTCTAGCATGGCAGTGGATGAAGAGGGAGTATTAAGCCTTTGAGGTTTTCATCACTGTGAAATACACTAACATTTTTTCTTAAGAATTAAACAAATTTTAACTCAGTGGCTTTGTGTCATATGGAAGTAACTAAAATGCCTATTCAGAGTGTATTTAAAATATCACAGGGGAACACTTCAGAGATGGAGGTGGGAGGGACACATCTTAACCTGTGTGGAATATGAGAAAAATGGTGCCATAAACCATGAATGCTGTTTGTGTAACAGGTTATATGAAATATGGATCATTAAAATACAACTGAACCTTGAATAGCGGTGGTGTTTTGGGTGGGGGTGGGTGGGGAAGTATGATGAAAGGCTGCGATAATTGGGCTTGTTCAGCCTGGAGAAGAGAAGGCTTCGGGGAGACCTAATTGCAGCCTTCCAGTACCTGAAGGGGCTACAAGGAAGCTGGGGGGGCCTTTTTACAAGGGCCTGTAGTGACAGGACAAGGGGTAACGGGTTTAAATTGAAAGTGGAGAGGTTTAGATTAGATATCAGGAAGAAGTTCTTCATGGAGAGGGTGGTGAGGCACTGGAACAGGTTGCCCAGAGATGTTGTGGATGCCCCATCCCTGGAAGTGTTCAAGGCCAGGCTGGATGAGGCTTTGAGCAACCTGGTCTAGTGGAAGGTGTCCCTGCCCATGGCAGGGGCGTTGGAACTGGATGATCTTTAAGGTCACTTCCAACCCAAACCATTCTGTGGTTCTATGATAAGTAGTTGTGATCCAGGGTTCTACCTTCAATAATCCTATCTTTTAGGTGTTGGTACTAAATTATATGCAATCAAAATGTACCTAAGAATTCAGCAATAGCTTTTCATATGCACTTTTTTTTTTTTTACAGTTGGTTATCTTTTGTTCCCTCCTTCTTTCTACTTGCAATACTTGTTTAAATATATATATATTTCAAAATAATTATGGTTCTGAAACGTCTAATGAACTATGCATTTGCTTTATTACATGTGTAATAGGATACTGTTTCACAACAAAAGTTCTTCCCTGTAGGTAGTGTTCTTATGTATCCAAATAAATGCATAAATGGTCCACCGATTGAAATAGACACGCGTGGTTCATCTTCAATCAATTATAATTTAAACATAGTTACTTCACTGATAATGGCTTTATTTTTATATCCTGAAATGTAGCATTTAAGTGCAAGTTTCTCATTCACATAAGGCCATTCCAGAAAGAACACTGGGAAATATTTCTATTTCAATTGGTAACCTGCAATTAGTCCCCTTGGTTGAAACCATTTAGTAATTGAAACTATATAGAAGGTAAAACTGCGTCATGAAATACTTTGGTCAAAGGTAATTGAAAGCCAAGTAAATTATTAATTCATTAAACAAAACATAATGTTTTGATTAAATGGACTCTTACACTGATAGTGTTAAGTCATCTCAGATGACTATTTTAACATTAGTGTTATTAACAGTTAAAATATAGCAATCTAATGCAATATGGTTTAGTTTTTAGTCCACTTAAACATATTTAATGTTGCAGTTGTTCAGCAGCTGTACAAGCTTCAAACAATAATATCCACCAATCGCTGAAATCTGTCACCTTAAAAAAAACCAAAAAAGTGAGTTTCTCCAAATGAAAAGGAAGGAGTAGTGCATGATATTCATGGATTTAACCATTTCTCAGTTCTGACTGACCCTGTGACAGTCTGTGGTCCGATTTCATCGCTGATGTAAAGAGCAATTATTGAGGACCAAAAATACCATGGAAAAAGCAAATTGTGTGGACTGTTGACACTGTTTGTTTAGTTTTAGCTGTAGTTAAGAGACTAATAACTATTGTCCTTTTTTTTTTAAAGATAAATTCATCTTAGGGAGGTGGCTTTGGGAATGGGGAGTAGAATGTGCCTTTATTGACTCTCCTAATTTTGTTGTAGACTTCTTTGATAAGAGTCTTAGATTTTGAGCTTAACTGAAAGTTTTGAATCTTTAAATTCTTATTTAAAGTATTTAAGCATTGATTTTAATATACATCAGTGAAACACTTCAGTTTACTGTTAGTGGCTCAACTTCTGTATTCTTGGCTTTCATGATGTTGCTTCTTGAGTTGCCATTGGGTTTTTTTACCTTATAAAAACACTTGGAGGTTTCCCAGAATTGTTAAACTGGCTTTGTTGAAGACAGGCCAAGCGATGTTCCTGTTGCTTAAGATGTTACACCTGCTGAAGGTGACGTGGAGTTCGGACCAGCTTGAACTGAGCTCCTCTCTGAGGAATTTAAACAATGCTGCTAACAGTGGTAAAAATCATAAAGATATCTTGAAAGAAGCATGTAGGAAATGTTTTGTTAAGGGCAGATTAGACTTGGGGTTTGTTTAAAACAATAAAAATTGTGAGGATGAAAATATTTTTAACAGATCAGAAAGGGGGAGGAAATGCAAGATTTTTTTTTTTTACCTTTGCAGAACACTTTTCTGTGTTTTTTTTAAATTCATCATTTCTTTTGGGGCAAGTTCCTTAGTAAAGAGCCCTACTATTGATGGGATTTATTTTTTGTCAAACTGAGCTGGAAAATAATTTTAAGTTGAACTCTTTCCTCATTTACTGTTTCGTGCTTTTAAGCACCATTAAACTGAAATCTTTTCCTTCTAAAAATTATTTTGACTGTTTTCATTCATTGTCTTTTTCTGAGACATAAATGGAAGCCAAATGGGACTGGGCAACTAGCGAGGTTTGGCACGCATGCTAAGAGGAAACAGAAGCTTTGCTAGACCTATTAAGTCCTTTCCCTAACATCAGTTAGCAACTGAAAGCAGTCTAGCATATTTCTATCAGCCTTTTGCAGAGTAACTGTTTTGTAAATAGGAAGACTTTGGAGCTGGGATTAAACCACAACACTCTCCCAAGCATTGGGAAGTCTTCTGGTGCTAAGCTAGGATTGAGGCTCAAAAAAAAAAAAACACCCCAACACACATTAGAATCTGAATCTTCAAGTAAGTAAAGAACTAGTTACCAAAATCTAAACAAAACACGCTTGTACCTTTTACAAGGAAATAAATAGTTTCTCTATTAAAAAAATTGAGCTGCTAGAAGTGAGTATGTTCTTTGCAGTGGCTGCATCCTGTGTAGTCATTAACCAAACTAGTTCTCAACTAGTAAGTGGCGTGGCCACTACAGCACAAAAAATCCACATTGACCCGACCGCCCGATTAATTTCTCAACTTGCTTGTGAAGGGCAGTTAGTTGCAATGCTGGTTCAGAAGTCCTTGCTGCAGAGTGGAAGGAGAAGGGGCTTCCTTTCTTAGGGAAGACGCTGAAAGCCTGCCCAGTAAATCAGCTGTCTTAGTGGGATCTTAGTGGGATCTTAGTGCAAGTTTACTTGTATTATCTAACCTGAGCAGTCTAGTCTAGACAGTGAGGTCTATCTACATGAGTTTGCAAGAACAGTGAAACCCTACATTCATTCCAGGGAAAGGAAAGCTCGGTCCAGCAGTCTTAATTATCATGGGCTTCATTTGCTTCCATTAAGCAGCAGGTGAGCACTGTAGCAGTCGAGTTATTATTCATCGGTGCCCTTCTAATTCAGAGCTTCGTGCACGTGAATGAAAACCTGGTACAATTGTTGCTTTCCTAGTTTTTAACAGAAGTCAAATTACTGCCTGTAGAAATTAGGTGTGTATGCGCTCAAATGTAAATATATTTTGAGTCCAGATTTTGCAAAATAAATTACAAGTATCAGTGCTTATGTTCTAGTGACCTGTGCTGTGAGTAACAGACATAATTTATTTAGGTTTTCACACTTCATTGTCTCATCTTAACAGAGAAATGCAAGATAAATAATGGGGACAGTCGTATCGAGGCTTTGAAAGTCTGCCAGGAATTCATAATAACAAATGGTGGTTGCCTAAAACTGGCCTTCATTGCAACTGTTACAGAACTGTGCGTAACAGTACTGAAATAAATTATATAATAATTGGGAAAGCCAAAGTTTCGGGTTTGTTTTTCTTTTTTGCAAGTTTTGCAAAAGATTTGATGACTCTAGTCACTAAGTTTATATTTTCATATACGTTCAGTTAGCATTTTTTATCAGAGAGGTAGAAAAGGCTGGAAGATAATGCCCATACAGTGACTGGTCGTTAAGGGGTTTTTTTAATGGTTGTTTCTGTATCACTCTGGTTTCTTCTGAGATCTTAGGTGCCAGTGCATTAAAGATAAAAGAATGTATTTGATGTATTTGGAAGGTAAGGAAAAAGTTTATTTTGTATCCTAAGCTGTACTTTTCTTTTAAATAATTTGAAATGTAAATTGATGTTTATATTAAAGCGCTTAATTTATTGTTTTAAAATGTAGACACTTCTTGAAATGAATGTATCATTTTTCTTTTTTATTTTTATAGGAATAAAGTATCGATTAGTGTTTTCAGTGTAGTTTTTGTGAGTTTTGGAACTGCTTTGAACAAAAATATTACAGCCACCATTTTATGCTTATTGGTTATATGGCTGATGGTGAAATAAAGCATTTTGGCTGTATGGTTTTATTGTGGCTTTATTCAAGAAGAAAATAAGAGTTGCATAAAAAAGTTACTGATCTTTTTAATCCTTTTTTTTTTTTTTTAATCACATATGGCTGTAGCTTGAATTTTATCTAAGCAAGCAAATGTGTGGAAGGTGTCTGCTTCGTATAGATACAGTGTGTAATTCTTTCATAAATAGCTTGCCGGAGGAGTAAAGCAACCAAGTAAGCCACAAATTCTTAAGAAAATTTCACTTGCAACAAGTTTTTGAAAGAGGATTGTCTTGATTAAGTAGACCATTAAACATTTGCACTCAAGAGATACATTAGCATAAACAACAAATTTTCTTTTTTGCTACTACCTATAAAATGTGCAGGCTACCCTTCATTTTGGGATTTCCCTTGTCCTCATGGTACTCCCCAAATCTGTCCAAGTAGTCATATCTTCTACACCCTCCATTGCTTCAGGGTAGTTGTCACGTTTTCACAACAAACCTGAGCCCAGTGATGCTGCTCTTGAATTATTTCTGTTTACGTGTGTATGTAAATTGTAAGTTTATAAGTTTCAAAATAGAAAACACGCTCAAGATTGATTCCAGTGCTCCCAGAAGGATAGAGCGTTGACCTTGAAATATGTTTAGGATTTGGTTAAGAACTGGGATGGTTATTAGTAAGCTTTTTTTTTTTTTTTTTTTCTGTCTACAAGATGTGGCTCTGCCTGCTCATGAGTCTTTTTAAGCTTGAGGCCAATGATCCTTCATGCTGAAGCTATGGATTCAGTGAAATCTTGGTGAAGGAAAATACAAGACCAAACCCAACCATCTGGGCAGCTCGGACGTGGGATACGCATGCAAGTTGGAATCTCTTCTAGGTGCATAGAAAGCTACCAAGATGAAGGTTTTCCTGGAAATCCCTATGAAACAGCTTACAGAAAAGTGTGCCAGTGTCTTCGCAGCTTGCTAGCAGGATAGGGTACAGAAATGTCTTTTGGAGGAGATAAGGCAGAAGGGGACTCCAAGGCCGTGGTTATATCGTCATGACTTGCACAGCTGATTGCTGGTGTGGAGAAGAGGGCCGTAACGCGCCTAGTGGTCGGTATGATTTCAGTCAAGGCAAAGCTGCGAGGTATTCCATTCCTATGCACAAGGCAATCCTATAAAATTCTTACAGTACCGGCAACCCCACAAAGGAACGAGGTGCTCTGACAAGAAGCAGTGTCTTTATGTAACTCATTTCAAACAGAGACAGTTGGTAATACGTATGTCAAACTGGCATTTCCCAATATATGTATTATTTCCATGTACAGCTTTTTGGTGCCATATCTCAGTGATATAAAAATTTTTAAGCAGTGACTCAATTAAGCTTATCTTCCTTACACCACTCAAAATATTTTGACAAATATCATTAAAAATTCTGAAATATCCAATTTCATCTTGATTTGGGCTTAAATTAGGGTTTTTTTGGTCAGTCCTAGCATAATGTAGCAAAATTGATCTCCGTGTAGTTAAAATACACAATGGTAGCATGTGCAAAAGCTAGTCTGCAAAGAAAGCTCATCTTCTCATTTGAATGACAAAATTCGAAGTTTTCCATTTGTTAAAAAAAGTACCATATTGATAATAATTGGCAGGTGTCTGGGGAGACAGAGATCAGTGCTGCTGATCTCGGGGTTCAGAGACAGTTCAGTTTCACAGGTCCATCTCCAGGGATGAAGGATATCAGTATTTCACTGTACTCAGTGGAACTCGTGAGCAGTCTCATGTTTTAGTCTGACACTGCTGCTGGGGAGCTCAGACCCTGTATTTTAAAGCAGAGTTATTCAGATTTATTCTTCCTTTTTCACTGAGTTTAGCATCCACCCACAGCAGATGCAACATTGCCCAGAACAGGAACTTTTAGTTCTTCCATGCATCAATTGCAATTTTAAAAATTAATTATTTGGCACTGATAGAAGAAGTTTCCTGAGTGCTAGCTCTGTGTCTCAGGCATAGCAGGTGACGGTACCGGGGCACTCGGGATGCTCTGGCACACAGCATGGTGTGGGCTAAGGTGTCAGTAATGCTGATGGTGACACTGAGTTGGAGGGCTGTGTGAAAAACAGCTCTGTTTACCCCCACAGAGTACCATAGGAGTACTGATTGCTAATGGGTTTGGCCCTACTTGAGTTTAACTTCCACCTTTGGTGCATTTGGTCAGTAGGAATGCTGACCAAAAATAAACTGGGTCTAGTAAATTACACCTGATAAATTCTCATTTAAAAATCAAATACTGAATGTTATCCTTGCCAGCCTCAAAGAGATTTGTTGTCCTTTTTGGTTATGTGGGTCCTCAGCTCTAATCTGGATAGCTCTGCTCCTGCGTGTTCAGAAGAATTGATGTAAATGTAGTGCAGCTCTTGAGCGTTGCATTCATTTATACAGATTCCGAATTAGCAAAAGCTTGCTGGTTCCAAAGTGGGACAACTTGCTTATGTATAATAATCACCTAAAAGGCTGTAGTGACTCCAGCCTTCTGGGTACATGCCAGAAACAGAAGTGCCTTTTGCCTTTGGATAGTTGTTGCTGCCTCCAGCCTAGCTGTAAGCATCATTTTTTCTTCGGAATTGTTAACTGCTGTATTATTTTTACCTGCTGGGCTTGCTTTAGTTTAAGAAAATCTATTACGATTTTTGTTGCTGTTACAAGAAAATGCACTCCCTTTGCTTAAATGTTCTTCAGAAATCTTATTGCTGAGGGCGCTTGCGTTTTGAATCGTGTCATTTTTGTCCTGTGTGAGAATTGCTGGCAGTAAATTTACTGTATATTGCACGTCTGCTGCTTCTCGTTGTTGCAGAAGGCAAGAGCTACGGGTGTCAGAGCATGGGCAAGAGCCTCTGGCTGTCTCAGGCACGCAGGCCAGGAGTATACCAGCGCTCTGTAGCAGCTCTCCCTTACACGGGGAATAACGTGCCTGCTTTTGGGGAGTAAGGCAGGAACTGAGGAGAAGCAGAACTTTCAGCTGAAGTGAAGCTAGGGCTGAACAGACCCCAGATGCTACGCAGAAGGTCTACAGGCCCAAAGTGTGATGAGGCCTGCAGCAGCAGCAGGAGGATGACAGTTTGAAAGGAGCGTCTTCCTCCGCTTTCTTCTCCCCATTCCCATTGGTTTTTTTACTAAGGAAAACAGGCAGTTCGGCTGCATTCCCTGAGACAGGGTGTGCTACAGCCAGCCTGAGTCCCCTCTGGAGTAGGAATGTTCCTTCCCTCCTACAAAGCCGTTGCTCCACTTGACAGATCCAGCAGTGAGTGCTCAGAACAGGACTGGTTAAAGAAGAGGAAGAGAGTTAATAGCTCCTGAGCTGTGTAACTAAGAAACCCCATCTTAGCAACTGCTGTTACGAGAGGAGGCGTAAAGATTTGCTTAAATGGCATTACTTCCAAACACTGTCTCTTCCCCCCTCAAGTGGATAGGGCAGAGGTGTGTGTATGTACAGAGATGCGTGTACGTGTGCATGTGTATATATGTGTAAAATAGAACATATAAGTGAACAACAAAAGTAGCTCGGAAAAGGGCAGAGAAGGCATAAATTCAGTTTCACATCTCAACTAATAACAGTATTTTCAACAGAGGAGTCTAAAATGAAGATGATAATACAGGTAATACAAATAATATATAAATAAGGAGTGCTTTTTTCTACCATACCTCAGTAATCTTTGTACTGAAGTAAAAACTTGATTCATGCTACTGAAAAAATCTCTGTATATCACCTGGTTTCATTATTTATATACATAGTGGTTGCTTTTGCAGATTCCTGTAACACATGCACAGATTTATTAGTTCAATTAACACTGAAAGTTGCTGGTGTTATTGCCACCTGTGTAAACTTCTTTTTTGTCATTACAGGGTTATGTAGATTGAAGACTTCTTTTAAGGCTAATGACTTAGAAAAGTGATTTCCTGGTATTTGAGGGAGTTTAGATGGCAGAGAACAGGAAAAATAAAATACTTCATGTAGCCATGATTGCATTCAGCACGTATTTAAACAGATTGACTTATGTATCATGTCTTGTTTCCTTAGTCAAACCAATTATTATTCAAGTTTATCATCTAATACGATTAGGGCACTTGATGCTGTGCAAATAACTATCAAATGCAATCCCACTTCCAAAGGGCTTTCAAGCGAGTCCTGAGGAGAGACAAAACAATTTATACGTGCACAGTCAGCCAAACGATGGGATGTAAGGAAGCAGGTGTGCAACACCCTCCCCCTCGTCAGGCTAAATAGGGAAACAAGCAAGTGTACTCCGTTTCAATAGCTGCCCAATAGTAGAAATGATGCCCCAAATAGTTTCAGCAGCCAGTTCAGGCAGCAATAGCTGAAACTTTGCAAGAGCATACTTCTTTTTTTTTTTTTTTTTATAGACCCCAATGGACAAGGTACTGTGAAGGCCTTGTTGCCAAGCAAAGTTTGTTTTACAGTAGTGTGAGGTGCAGCTATTTATATCTGTTCTCCAAAGAGCTCAGGCTGGGTGCAAAGACTCTGTGCTGCTCATGGCCACAGAGCAAAACTGTCAGATCAGGGAGCGGAATTTGCAGCTAAGTTGTGGTCCTCTGCCCATGCCAGGGATGATGCCAGCTCCCAGAACGATTTACGCATGTGTCGTGGGATGCCCTAGTTATGGAAAAATATTCTGTGGAGCTCTGCAGCAGAGAAGTTTCCCACTAAAACCAATTGTGTTACTGGCTGTAGCTGGTGGTATGGTAGCAGTAGGGTTGGGTGGCTGTGTCAGGAATAAGCAGTTTACAAAGCGGTAAAATATTTGCTTCTCCCAGGATGAATTTTCTTCCCCCTCCTTGAGCTTACGGATGCCAACTCAGTGTCCTCCTGAAGAGAAGAGTTCATCTCAGCTACACTCTGCTACTCCACTAGCAGTGTGTCCTGGTTTTGGCTGGGATGGAGTTTTTCTTCACAGTACCTAGTGTGGGGCTGTGTTTCGGATTTGGGGTGGAAAGAGTGTCGATAACACAGGGGTGTTTTGGTTACTACTGAGCAGTGCTGACACAGAGTCAAGGCCTTTTCTGCCTCTCACACCTCCCACCAGCGAGTGGGCGCACAAGAAGCTGGGAGGGGACACAGCCAGGACAGTGACCCCAACTGACCAAAGGGATATTACATACCATATGATGTCACCCCCAGCATATAAAGCTGGGGGGAAGAAGGAGGAAGAGGGGACCATGCTCAGAGTGATGGCATTTGTCTTCCCAAGTCACCATTATGCACGATGGATCCCAGCTTTCCTGGAGACAGCTGAACACCTGCCTGCTGATGCGAAGGGGTGAATTAATTCCTTGTGTTGCTTTGCTTGTGTGCGTGGCTTTTGCTTTACCTGGCAAACTGTATCTCAAGCCATGAGTTTTCTCACTTTTACCTTTCTGATTCTCTCCCCCATCCCACCATTGTGGGAGTGAGGGAGTGGCTCTGTGGTGCTTAGTTGCTGGCTGGGGTTAAACACAACACAGTGATCGTCCCTTCCTTATCCTAGTTTGCTCTGCTCCATCACTCGCAACACATGTGCCTCCCCTGCGCACACAGCATGCCGTGTTAAATTCTGGTCATGCCGAGTGGGTAGAGGTGGGTGAGTTGCTGTTGTGCTGGAACAGATGGCGTCTGCAATGCAGCCACCAGATATGTACATGTGTTGTAGGTGGTTGCTAAAGGAAAAGAGGATAATTTAGAGTTTTTGTTGAAAGATTTGTTAGTTTTTTCTTATTGACTGAAGGTGGAACAATTAGAAAGCTGAGATCAGTTTGATTATTTTTTTTTTCAGTGGCCGGTGGTTGTCTGGTTTATTTAAATGAGGGGAACTTGGTGCATTAGGCCAAGGTAACATGAATGGGATGATGAAGAGGAGAGGAATTGAACTTTGTATTTTCTGTCTCTTGATAATCTGTGAGTAGCCAGATTCCTGCACCATGGTCCACAACTTTCAGATGTTCTTATGTTCCTCTGTTACGTCCCAATCACTCGTTGCAACCAAAACCCCCACTCAGGTCGCCCACCACTTGCACCTTGCCTGCCCAGTTTGGTACCGCAGCCTGCAAGCTGGCCCCTTTCCCTCATGTTGAAAAGCCTGCAGCCATCCCCAGGTTTCTCCTCGCATGGATCCCCAAAGTCGTTCAGCCTCCTGCCTCTTCCCTGGTCTTCCCCAGGCCCTTGTGTCACTCCACGGGCAGCTGCAGCATTCAGAGGCTCTTCACCAGCCCCTGGCCCAGTGACTGCCTGGTCCCTGCCCGAGGGGCTGGCAGCTGTGCCCCTGCCCTTGGACACCCCCCTCTCCATGAGGGGAGGATTTAAAAGAGGTGCAAAGGAGCAGCTGGCAAATCACTCCAAGGGCGTTGGTGACGTGGAATGGGCCCCTCCTTCTGCCCCCTGGATTTGTAGCCCTGTGTTGGGTTTTGGGGATGTTTTGGATGTGTCGCATGAGACCCCTGTCAACATATGTGTGCTAATGCTTTTCCTTTAAGAACAGCATCAAAGGTTGGGTAGGTGCATGCAGCTTTTTAAAGAAGTGTTTTTCTGTAGTTATAATGAATATCTTGATATTTTTTGTTACAGGGTTTCATGTGTGATAACTTCTTTATTTTTTTTAGCTAAAGAGATTTTAATCTACATGAGGGAAGATCTGGCAAAACTTGGGGGAAGAGGTAGAGTATTTATGTCCAACAGCTCACGAACAAATTTTTTTTGGTAGAAAGTGAATTGCAGATGTCCCTTGAAGAGCTGTTTTACTGGCAGTAGGCACTGAATTCCCTGGTTTGGTTGTATGGCAAAAAGTCTGACTTCTTTGGAGTTGCAACCCAAGCTTTACTGCCTTCTCAGTAACACTGTACCGTGAGCTTCTGTCTAATAAAATTAGAAGATAATTCACATATGTTGTATAGTTCACAGCTTAATTTCTCTTGCTGAGTGGTGTTAAGGTATTTATCAACTGGTTTAACAGATCACATCTCTGCCTGCACCTCCCCACGCTCCACTGCGTGTGGATGGAGTCTGACAACTCTGCCTTTAGAAAAGCATTCCTTGCTCAACCCCATGACTAATGCAGATAATTATTTTTAAAACGGCTCTGGGTGCCACTGCAGTGCGCTTTCATGTGCACGCAGAAATGTGTTTTTACATTCATCTGGCATTTGTGAGCCCCAGGGTGCCATGTAAATCTTACTCTTACCATGCAGTTTAAAGAAATACTTCATAGGGCTAGTGTCACAGTGGGGAGGCGGCTCATGTGGTCTGGATGTCCGAAGACACAAAACAGCGAGTGTAAAATAAATAAATGAATGTGTTAAAGAGATCTCATTTCATGGCATGTTATTAAACTCCTGTATTCCCAAAAACCCGTAAGGTTGGCCTGTTCCACATGGCGAACGATTATTTCTTCTTTCCAAACCTAGCTGAATATGGAACAAAAAAAACCAAACCCCACCTCAAAACCAAAACAACAAGGGAAAATAAAATAAAATAAAAAACCTAAGCCTCTACGCCTCTCCTAGGTTTTACATCCTGGTATGACAATGGGATAAAAACTAGATTGATTTAACATGATTGTTTTTAATGAGTTGGTGGTGGTGGTTGCTTGTATCTTGGTTGCTTACTGCATGCTCACATATAATTTGATAATTTGTTCCAGTGTTTTTCAAGGAATTGAAATTGAAGCCAATTGCTCTACTACCCATGGACATCGCAGTCATGTTTTCAAGATGAACATCTTGCTTCGTCTCTTTTCTCATTATCCAGCACGACTCTTTCTCCAAGTTTTTCCTCAACAAAACTTCTGGTTGTTCTGTCCCGCGGGCTGACGAGCATCCTGGGTGCATTTCCTCAGGTCTAGCCAGTTAAATAAGTTCAGGTGTTTTCCACCTTACCAGGCTACTATTTGGCTTTCTTCTTTTCTGGTAACGCCTTAGCTCTTCCACCCCTTCCCTGGGTGTTATTCTTCAGCCCATCCGCCTCCTAGCTGGATCCTTTTCAGTGAATACTAAAACAAAGCGGCATTAATTGCTCTGATCCTCAGTGCCAGCTGCTCCCTTCCCACGGAGAAGTGACCGTTATTGTCTTGGTAATACATTAATTTACATACTTTCCTGTTAATGTTTGTGCTCTCTGTGTCTGGGCTGTGTCTTTGGCCTTTATTTTTACCCTTATAAATTCATGCTCTTCTGTCATGCTTTTCCTGAATAACTTACCTTATTTCCCATTTTTCTTATTCATCTCAAGTTTCAGGCTGTTGCACAGCTCCTGAGAGAGCCAAGATGCTCTCCTGCTAGGCTTCCTCCGCACTGGCATAGCATGTGTGTGTGCTTTTAATACTGTTACTTTAGAGAGCTACTCATCCTCCAAAAACTCCCTCTGGATTTAACTTTCCAGAAAATCATTGCCATCGTATCCCAAGAAGCTCTTGACCGTTTGGCCTGATTCATAGCCTTCCGTTGGGAAAAGGCTACCAAAGTCTCCAACTAATGGCTTAAATAATGGCTTAAATAATTCAAGTATGGAAATTAAGTTGTAACTGTCTACCTGATGTTCCGTGTTAGATGACCTGTAGCAGGCTCCTCCTGTGTCCCATGCTGCTGCTTTCATTTTTGCTGCTGAGTAGAAACTTAATTTATGCCTATGTCCTGTCGGAATGAAGACAGAATATAAGAATACATAAAATTATTGACACACCGAACTAATTCTTTTCTTTTGTTGGCCCGTCCTAAACAGCTATAAACTTCTATCACAATAGTACAGTCACATGTGTCACCTACCAAGCTTTTGGTGCTATAATTGCTTTCTAATCAATTACTTCAGTTCCTTCTCAACTGGCCTATTTGTTTTTTAATGGAAAGTTTTCCACAGAGCGATTTTACTTTTAAAAAAAAAATTTTTTTTTTTAAATTAAGTTTTGCTAAAAATCCAAAAACAATAACCAATAAAGTTTTGCTGAACCAAAGAAGTTTTGCTAAACCAAAAAAAGGAAGAGCTTGGCTGTGGCTCATTCATCTGGCCCTTCGACGAAATACACGGTAGATGGCTTGACATGTCCTTCTCGCCCCCCTGAGGCTTCCAGCCACCCCGAGTCCTGGCCCTGACACAGCATTGGCTCGGCGGGTGACTCCCGAGGAGGCTGTCGCGCCCCTTGGAGCACGAAGGGACAAGTCCCACAGCCGACTGATGGGATCAGTAGCGTTGCAGCTGGCTGAGGAGCGGGAAAGAGCTGCTGGGTCTGCTCGTAATCACAGCAGAGCACTCGGCTGGTAGCTGTGCCTGTTCTGAAACTGCCCAGCAGAGACAGAAGCCAAGGAAGCGGTTCTCCTGCCTTTTCATTATTTAACCTCTTCTGTTCTGCGGCAGCTAAGCATAAAAACCCAGGAGGAGGTTATTGTGAAGTCGTGGGGCTGTTTTCTTTTGCTTTGCAGCCCGCAGCACTGGTTAGCTAAAGTAAAATATGTCACTCCAACATTTTAATCCCCTTCCTTGAAAATGGATGGAGGTAATTAGCAGGTTGGGGAAGCTGGTTACCTCTGCTGCATGCTGCCTCGCCAGGGGTGCCTGTCAGATCTCTTGGCACTTTGGGCCTGCTTGGATTTTATATGTGGGTTGGTGGGATTTTTTTTTTTGCATGTCAGTTTGCTACTTGCAATGAATTCAAGAGCAATGAAGATGGATTTCTGCAGTCACCACCCCTCTCTTGGAAGGAGGGCCTGTGGTAGTGCATGCAGTGACCCTTTAACGCGCCGATCTGTCTTTTCCCTCTGCTGGCGCTGGAGCAATGAGCAGAGCAGCAGATCTGTGCACTGAAAAGGACTTGCTGTCCAGCCCTGAGATCTGCCTGGCCTGTCTGCCATCGATTCCTTCTGGATAAAACAGGAAGATTACTTTGCTTGCTGTTTTCAAAGTACAAGGTGAGACCGTGAGAGCTGACCTAAACGATTTCCACTGAGAATTCTCTTGGACAGATCGGGCTTTCACAGTTCTTGTGGAAAGTGCCTGCTATCCACAGGAGCAAAGAAGTTCTCATTATTTTTATTGGATGTATTCTTTTTTTTATAGTGATTTTTTTCACCAATCCAGATGTCATAACGCTTCCTGTATTCTATTTTAGGTTTTGCCAGACAGCCTCCCTTGCCTGGCATCGCTCATGGGGAGCAGCAGTCTTCCCCCTACCCCACACGCAGGGAGGCATGCCTTGAGCCAGGCTGGCTGGGAGCCCCACAGCCTGCAGAAGGGTCTGGGCTCAAAAAAGGCAAACTACAGCTCTTACCAGGCCCTCAGTGGCACTTACAGCTAAAGCCACTCCAGTATTATTTTTTTTCATCCCCACTTTCATCTCATTTTCCATGAAAACTATTAACAATGTGACTTTTTTCATCAAATGTTTTCCCTTGGGTTAGAAATTCATTTTCTGCCCTCTTGAAATTCTTGTTTGTTAGACCCCAGGGGAGGAATGCAATATCTGAGCCCGGGATACTGAAGTGGCACATGTACAATATTCTGACAAGCAATAGGAAAGCGAATCTATTGTATTTGCATCTCGCAGCAGCTGACGCTAACACGCACAGCTAAAATGAATCCAACCCATATCACAGATTTATGATCAAGGCTTCAGCAAGTTGTTTACTTAGTAATCAGAACGGCTAATGATGATTAGATCTGTCTGGAAATACGTTGGCCTGCGATGAGTAACATTTTATCTCCTTGCATAAATGAATTTGATCTGAAGGCACTGAAGGGCTTAAAAACCGAAGAAAATCTTTCCTTCAAGCGATCTATACGCTTCTGGAGGCCTTAGAAGCAGTCCGTTTTCATGTTTTTTAAACCATAATAAGTGCAGTGGAAGCAAAGTCTGTTGGAACATTTCTGCAAGCAGCACTTGGAAAGAGAAACGCCATGAACAGAGCTGATCCGGAGCAGCAGTTTCAGCCTGGCACGGCTATTACCTGAATTACCCACCAAAAAGGATGCGGGCAGGGGTCTCTGTTCCTGGGTTTGGATAAGTGCTGAGAGGTTCCTTGGAGCCCATGTGAAGGAAGGGATGGTCTCTGTGTTCCCTCTCCTTCCCTCTAAACTAGACATTTGTGGTGCCTTGAGACAGCAGGATTTCGTGTGTATCCTGAGGTAGCAATTGTTGGGGAGTCACAAAGTCCCATAAGGCTCCTTACTGTTCGGTCTCTGTGCTGTTTGTGCCTCAGACTCAAATAACACAAAAGGAAACATCTGTAACTTGTATGAGCAGGGAGAGGAGCAGCTCCCACCGCAGCGTGACACCCGTACAAAAGGATGCTCGTACTTCTCAGGTTACAGCATCTGCTCAGGGGAGCAATTTCCCATCTGGTGGAGCAGGATTTCCCAACTACGGATGGTGCCCAGGTTGATTCAGCAGCTCTGAGGAAGGGTCTTGCTGGGTTTACTCCAGCCAAGCCTCTGGTTAGGGAAGACCGCAGCGAGGAGAGTCCAGATGCACCGGAGTGCAACACGCTGAGCGGAGCCCTACAGCAAGGACAGGGATGTCACCTCAACAAAGGGCAGAAGAGGCTGCCAAGAGGGTGTCCAGGCCCTGCTGACAGCAGACACAAACACCCCGGCTTTGAGGCTGGTCTGTTGCTGCGTTACTCTGCTGTGAGGCTAAGCAGCAGTGCCCGGTGCTGGCAGCAGGCAGGGAGGGCTGAGGTGGGGATGCACTGGGCCAGTTGCACCGGTAAACGTCAGAAACCAGCCTGCTGTGAAAGGGTGAGAAGTGAAAATGGCTGGAAGTGTGAGGTGCTCAGCTTTGCTACTTGAGAGTATTGTTTCCTAGAGCAGAGGCTGCCTAGAAGGAGGGAAGGGTTGGTGCCACCGGTGGTAGTGGGGATGTTGCTATGGCCACAGGGAAGCTTGGGAGAAAGAGGGGAGACATACAGGACCACAGAATGTCTGTGACCAGGTGGCTGCAAGCTCTTTTAATGATTCTGGGAGTTGTTCCCTGCCCATCAGCAGCCTAACATCCAGCTGCGGCTGCCCTGAAAGCACTGAAGATGTTTGCCTGTCGTTTTTCTGCACGTGATCACGATACTTATGCTGGTGGAGCAGAAGCTAAGGATTCTTTTTTTTTTTTTTTGCACGCACAGCCTGTGTCCGTGTCACCAGTACTTGGTGAAAGGGAATTTAGTTAATAACAGAATCAATGAAAAATTTTTTGCCTCCTTCGGCCCTCTGTAAAGTGCTGCCAACCAGGTCAGTGCAGTCCTCAGCTCCAGTGCACTGGGCTTGGGTGTAGCTGCGTAAACGTTTTGCATTCCCATGCATTATTCACTATAAGATTTGAATGTTTTATCTAAGGCTAGTTCTTGACATTCACTTACATCCACTTTCTCTTCCTTCCCCTTTCCTCCCCCACATCCCAGGGAACAACTAAAGTGAAAACACAAAATCAGAATCCAAACCAGTTCCTGCAAGCAAGGAAGGTGAGAGATGCTGATGGAAGCTGGCTGTCACTGGAAACAACAGTTATATGGAGAAGGGAGAGCTGGGAGAGGTGTAAAAAGCTCTTGTGTTTGCTTCAGTGCTTAGAAATAGGCGGATAATTTATTCCTGGGATGAGAGGTGATGCTGCTGGAGAAAAGGATGCAGGCAGAGAAAACATCCTCTCTATGAGGTTTTCTTGCATTCTTTAGTCTCTTTGTGCTGTGTGTATCGTTTTGACACTTAGGGAGGGCATACATTCAGCTTTAAGGAGAGGGGCTGAAAGGTGACAGATTCCTACAGCTCACAGCCAGTCACAGAAGAGAAGGCTGTGGGGAGACTTTATTGCAGCCTTTCAGTACTTACAGAGCGCTTTTAAGAAAGATGGGGACAAATTTTTAGCCTGTTGTGATAGGACCAGGGGTGATGGTTTTAAATGAAAAGAGCGTAGATTTAGATGAGATATAAGGGAGAAACCTCGTACAATGAGGTTTGTAAAACACTGGCACAGGTTGCCCAGAGAGGGGTCTATCCCTCTTGTGCAAAATTGCCTCACCACTTGCAGTTTCACCACCTTCCTTGGAGCAATGGGTAAGCAAAGGGGTTTCTCAGACAGCGTGTTTCACAGCTCTGCCGCAGACTCCATCACTCACTGCGATGGTGTAACTTACTCAAGTGGAAGGCTAAGACAAGACAGCTATGTTGTCCTTCTGCGGGCCCAGGTAAATGCATGGGGGTCCATGTAAATGTTCCAGCCTTTCCACTTGAAAACAAGTCTCCTTTTCCTCCTGGGACAGGGCCAAATTGTAGTAAACTTCTGGATCAGCTTTTTACTAAAGCAAGGTAGATTATCAGTTGCTGAAAGCCCACCTTCTTTTATTTATATGCATTTACTAGCTTTAGTGCAAAGGTCATCTCAAGCAATGTACAAAGAAACCCCTTCTCAAAGAAAGTTCATCCTTATGAGCCCAGAGTTGTGGTTTTGCACGTTTTCTTTCTAAATACTGGGAAGCAACCTCAGAGCAACCTCCTGGCTTCATGCCACAATTTCTCTCAAGACTGCTTTATTTTAAAAATAAATAAAATGAAATTTAAAAAAAAAAAATTAAAGTACCTTGATCTCTAACAGTACAATATCTTTTTTAAGATTAAAAATTTACCCAGAAAAAAATTGACCATCTAACAGGGCCACCTAGTGATCCCACCAGTGACAAGGTACAGCAAGGACTAAGGCAGATCCCAGCCTAATCGCCAGCCGCCTCCATGCAGCAGAAGAGGAATGGAGAAAGACACACTGGTGCCTATGTTCCCAGGCACTCTGGGCTCCCCATCTGAAACTGGCCTCGTAGGTCTTTTTATAGCACCTAGCACAACTGGGGCACCTGGCCTGGGTGGATTAATGCTGTTTCTGGGGAGAGGAAACCAATTACGGGTGTTGTGAAAGAACCTGCACCGGATCCCAGCTCTTCCAAAGCCCAGGATAATACCTTCTCTGCAAGGAAGATTTCCTATGTTGTTCCAAGGTGAAATTATGACTAAATCCAGTTGCTTTAAGGCCTTTTTTTCCCTTTTTTCTTTTTCTTTTTCTTTTTTTTTTTTTTTTTTTTAAGGCAAGCAATATAACTTCTTTATTGCTTTTTGCTTCCTGGTTTCTATGTACCTCCAAGGGCTGTGTAGTTAGCGTACTGTAGGCTGCACCTCAGCATAAAAAGCCTGTCATTAGTTAAGCTTGAAGGAGAGCCCTTTATTTCTCCCAAAAAAAAATCCCTACAGCCAGATGCACCTCATCTCCTGACTCGTAAAACGGTGAGCGCGATAGCGTTCATGCCCGAGGAAGCAAGCAAAGGCCTTGAGATGACAGAATTAAAATACTGGGCAGACTGACCAGTTCCTTGCAGAACCAGCCCACGGGCTGTTCAGCTGGACACTGTGGTCACCTTTGCGGGGATACCTATGAGTAAAACCATCTTGCCTGCTCAGCCAAGCATTTCCTGACTCGTAAAACGGTGAGCGCGATAGCGTTCATGCCCGAGGAAGCAAGCAAAGGCCTTGAGATGACAGAATTAAAATACTGGGCAGACTGACCAGTTCCTTGCAGAACCAGCCCACGGGCTGTTCAGCTGGACACTGTGGTCACCTTTGCGGGGATACCTATGAGTAAAACCATCTTGCCTGCTCAGCCAAGCATTTTGGGTGGGTGCAGTTACAGGCCTACGCCATGCGTTAGATGGGGATAGGCCACGAGGTTTTAACCTTTGCGGAAGCCGGGAAATTGGCCTAGCAGAGCTTTAGTATGCATTTTCTGCTTAGAACGAGCTGGGTCAGGTCAGCCGAGGCAATCTGTTTTGGCAGCCCACTGTTTCCTGGGACCGTGGGAACGTGTGCTTCTTTTCCGGGGAGCAATTTGTTTTCAGCGAGCCTCCAACGAAGCGCACGCCTCATGTGCAAGCTGGCCTCCATCTCACACGAGCAATGGGTTTACACTGAGCCATGGTGGGGCTGTGCCAGAGGGCCGAGCCCCTCTGACGGGCCTGGGGGGCTTTCTCAGGCGTGATAAATGTCTGTTCGCCACTGAGAGTATATCACACCATTAATAGAGGAAGGGCTTGATGAAAATTCATGCAACTTTCCTTGTGCCAACTATTGCATTCACCTTTTCTGTGACAGCTCAGCCCCGTGTGTTTCATGTGTGTGGACTTGCAGATGGAAAGGTATGTGTGTCCTGGGCTTTATTTGAACATGCTTTTAATGACAGGGAAGTTGAAATTAAAGAGTCTTTGGAGTCTCCTGCCTTCTCTTGCTCCACAAGAAGGCACAATCTCAAAAAATCATCAGTTTTGCTCTTTGCTCTGACTTTGCCTGGTTGCACTAATATTTGTGGAGGAATACTATGTTTGAACAGTCATTTTTCATTACTTGGAACACAATTTCTGTTAGTAAGTCCTTAAAAAGAATTGATTTTTCTTTTTCTTTTTTTTTTTCTTTTAAATCTGAGTTTTGCTCCCGGAAAGACCTGGTAACATCCCTTTGGTTTCCTAATGCCATGGGACATCCTAGGTCACTATCCATTTTGTAGGACAATGAAAAGGCAGGGATGGGTGTTGACTGATTTGCCCCAGACTCACCCAACGGTAGTGTCAGGCAAATGACCTGGACCCTGTCCCTGTAGCCTGCTCTAGTTGCTCAAGCAAGACTCTGGATCACAAACAGTATGCACAAGTCTCATTAAGCCCTCCCAAAGAATAACATTTTCTCATGCCCTCCTGGAAAATTATGCATCTGGCCAGCTGTTGTCTGGCACGTCTGTGCTGAACATGATATATGTTGTTGCTATTTGATGCCTCTTGTTTGTGTGAATTGCTGCATCTGGGCTCCGGGATCTCAGAGTTTTCCGAATGTGTCCAAGATGCAGTGCCAAGGGACCTTCTGACTTCGAATGCTGCACAGCCAAAAACCAGCATCAGTTACAACTTCTCCCTTTAAGGGTTTTTACTGGGGCACCCAACATCTAGCACTCACAATGTTCTAAATGCCAGTAAAATAATACAGATATGTGATCCCAGATCAACTTCAGATGTTTTGTATCAGAACAGCTTAAGTTTCTCTCTTTTCCCTCAATTCATTCAGCTCTACATGTCTTAATTAGGTATAGTCATAGTCATAAGCACTGAGTTTGATATTTACCTGACCGTGTTCCACACGGCCTGATGAATGGTAATGCAGATATGGTGCATGGACTGTAAACATCCTAGCTGAAGGAAGATGGAAATGCGGCATGCCACAGCTGTAAGAGGTAGGGAAATCACCCCATTTCTGGGGTACTATCCATCTCCCAGGACCATATAGAGTTAAAACAGTGGTTAAGACCTGTAACATCCCAGCAGAGAAGACTTTTGACTGTGTTACAAATTAACCTTAACACTTTTCCCTTTCAGGGGTTCCATTCACTAACATCAGGTGGGCAGGGACACCCTCGGCAGCGGCAGGTGGACAGCTGTCACTCTTGTTGGCTGAGGTGGGGTTTCCCCAGAATGACTGTCCACCCATTCACCCCTCTCTGTGCTCTCACCAGCACCTGGTTGGCCAAGCCTTGGTTATGAGTGCACGCAAAGGCTTTCCTACAATTACTCCTTCTGCCAGAGCAAAGGCTGGGGCTTTTCTCAGCCATGATCAGAGGCAGAGAGTTGTAGATGCTGCCAGAGGTCTCTTGGCTGATGGATGGTGGCTTGTACTTTTTTGTTGGCTTCTAAAAGAAGCTTGAAGCTACTGTACAACCAAGGACCTACAAGAGTGTCACACTGACATGTCGTTCTGTTCCTTGGAGCTGTGATGCCTTGAAAACAGGCTAACAAAGTTACACTGGTTCTGTGCCTTATAATCAAATTGGCAGCCTTTCTTGCAGAGCTGCACATGCCATCTAATAAAAATCTGAACGACCTTCATTAGGCCAACATGTTTCTCTGCAGTAACGATGCTAGGGGAATTGTGGGCTGTTCACATTTATAACTCAGCAGAGTTGCGGAGAGGGATAGAGTGTGCTCTAGGCCATACAGTGTGCTATATGACCCTGGACTTGCAGGCAGGGCACGTTGGAGTGCAACAAACCCAATATAATATTCTGCACAGTCCATCTGACCTGCTGCCCTGGGGACCACGTCAGCCAACTTCACCACCCAGCTAGTCGCAGAGTTGTGTCTCCTCCTCCATTTCCCATTACACACGGGAGATGCAATGCAGAGAGAGTGTCGAGGGAGCGGCCCTTGGATGAGGAACAGGGGAGAAGCAGGTCAGCAAACCACGTACTGCTACTGGGAGTTTCTGCCTCAGTCCTAGTGGGGCTGAGCGATTTACCTGCCCCATATATACTAGGGGATGGCTTGTCACAGGGGAAGGTGGAGTACTACGTCCAGCTGTGGAACTCTCAACATAAGAATATTATAGACCAGTTTGAGTGAGTCCAGAGGAGGCCACGAAGATGCTCAGAGGGCTGGAGCACCTCTGCTATGGGGACAGGCTGAGAGAGTTGGGCTTGTTCAGCCTGAAGAGGGGAAGGCTCCGGGGAGACCTGATTGCAGCCTTCCAGTACCTGAAGGGGCTACAAGGAAGCTGGGGGGGACTTTTTACAAGGGCCTGTAGTGACAGGACAAGGGGGAACGGGCTTAAATTGAAAGTGGGGAGGGTTAGATTAGATATCAGGAAGAAGTTCTTCCCGGAGAGGGTGGTGAGGCACTGGAACAGGTTGCCCAGAGAAGCTGTGGATGCCCCATCCCTGGAAGTGTTCAAGGCCAGGCTGGATGAGGCTTTGAGCAACCTGGTCTAGTGGAAGGTGTCCCTGCCCATGGCAGGGGGGGTGGAACTAGATGGTCTTTAAGGTCCTTTCCAACCCAAACCATTCTGTGATTCTAGGAATGCTAACACCTAGAGTCTGGGTTTATAAGCAGACAGATTTAAAGAAAATAAATCCTTTGAAGCAACTTGTCCAACCCATTCTGAATTGTCTGTGTGTGAGGGTTGCTGGATTCCCCTAGAGAGCCTCTGTACTACAGACTGATGTCTCTGAAAAAGGGGGGAAAAAAACCCCAAAAAACCCTAAACATAGCTTTAATATTCAGGAGTCAAAAATCTGTCCCCGGTCAAATCTGTGAGACATGTTCAGCGTACCAAGGCCTCCCTGCACAGTGCACCAGAGTGTAAAATGTGGGGCCGGTGAGTGCAGAGCATAGATCCATGTTCCTGATACTTCCCTCTGCTGTCTGCAGGTGCCACAGCCACCCCTCCTCGTGCTGTGCAGACATGCCTTACACCTGCTTATCGACCCTGGGCTGCTGGAGAGTGGAAAGGCTGGGGGGAGCCTCCAGTTAAGCATCTGCGAGGGCCAGACTGGCAGGAAGGGGTTTGAGGGGGTTGCCAGGTCTTCCAGCTCTCATGTGTTCAACAGAGGGTTCATCCTTGGGTTCCCATCTCTTGATCTCCTACTGAGATGCCCAAACCCCACGAACGCTGCTGCACCCCAGTCGCATTAGGAGAGCTTGTGCCACTGTCACACGTGATGTGGGATAGCCTGGTGCTGTCAGCTCTCTCCTACGCCTGCCTGGGAGAACCCGGTGCTGGGCAGGGATGAGGCTATCCGATCAGCAGCACGGCATGTTTGTGCCATGACTAAACGTGGCTCTGCTTTAGCTGCCCTGGATGCTAACCCATGAGTCAGGGAAGGATTTTTCAAGCAGCATGTGAAAAGGAGCAGCAGAGCTGTTTTTCCAAAGGAAGGAACTGATGGAAAGCGAGCAATAATTCAGTGGTTTGACCCTGCTCTGACTGCGGGTGGCTCTGACTCCTGGCGTTCAGAAGTGAAAAATGGAAAATGTTTTTCTCACAGGTCACAGAGTAATTGCAAAGAATAGAGCTTTCCTGCAGGCTTCAAGCAGTCGGGAAGGTGTTCTTGCCTCAGTTGCCATTCCTCTGCTATCACATCCAGCTGGGCAGCTGCATCTGGAAGCCAGTCAGAGGGAAAGGACTTGAAAGCATGGGTTGTGTTTTTCTGGCAAAGAGAGCCAGCTCCCTGACTGTCACTGCAAGTGGTGTTCATGTGGAGTAATCGCACCTTTTCACTCCCTTCTCTCACCACAAGGTCATCTCCAGGGTGTGTTTCAACCCCAAATTTTGTTTGCTCAAGTATAAACTAAGAGGTTTTAATATGCTTATTCATACTTCTACTTTTTTTCAAATTTAAGTTTACCTGAAATACTTTCACATGCTGCTCTCACAACACAGATACACAATGGCTAAAACAGAAGATGGGAGGAAACGAGTTTATCAGGAATCTGGTCTGCAATCAATCACCTTTGTGGAAATAAACAACTAGACCAACAGCATTGCCCACAACAGTCAAAGATGTTAGATGGTTGCATTCAACGGCAAAGTGTTTTCATTCAGCCATTCAACTGAATGAGCCCAATGTCAATAAAAACACTCATTTAGAAAATAATTTCCTTCCCTATGTTTGTAAGCAGATGTGCACACACATATATATGTGTGCATTAACTGTATGCATATGCCTTACCACACCATTACTTAATTTTCCTACGGTCTTTCACCTGCATATTAGCTCTTTGCCTCGTTTTCTAATTAATCAGCAGCTGTAAAGGTCATGAGCATGTTATTCATCTTTTCCAAGCCACTCATGCAGGTGTGTAGCAGAACCCATGCTAAAGAAGATTCCTCCTTCCAAGTCTTAGTCCTATCTCCCTTGACCTGAGGTCTATAAACTTCCCAGGCAGATGGCTGAACCTTGTCCACGGCCATTACCTTTGTGGGTGAGATATGACAAAGTAAATTCCTCTCTAAGTACCTTTCCCACATCTCTTCTCTCAGTATCCTGGGCCCTCTGAACCCTCCCGAGGCCGAAAGGGTAGCATTGGTCTTTTACATTCCTTGGAAGACAGAGGACTGCACTTAAGTGCTTTGCAGGCTGGTGGCAGCCACTCATATAGTTTTAAAAGATTTCTTTAAAAATCTCACACTGTGTGCTGACAGCTGCCCGCCCCCCCCCAACAAGGCCATGGTTTTATATGGCCAGCACTTAAAGCTATATGTAATAGCTATTTGGGTGGACCTTTTAAAAGATGGTCTAAATCATCACAGAATTTTGTGGGACTCTCACTGATCTCCAGGGATACCTTCAAATTCTGTCTCAACTGTATTTCTCACAAGAAGGTAAACATAATTTGCATGATGAGCTAGACATTAGTAGAATGCTTTTGTACTTTATGCTGTAATCTTTTTTTTTTTTCCTTTTAGATTTTTCGTTTGGTTTTGGTTACTGACGGATTGTCCAGAGCTTGTCACTAAGTTGTCTATTAAAATGCATTGGTGTCTCTTCTGAATTATGTACCCAATTCAGTACCTAGCAGAGTTTGGAAATAGTTCAAATTGCATTTATTTAATCTGACGTGTTGTCTGGTTCTCCACCTTTCTTCAGTTCCCTCTGGAGTATGCCCAGAATAGCTGTGTCATCAGCAAATCTTGGAAATGAAACTCAATTTCAGCTAATGGAGAACTGTTTATAGACCTCGCTGTATTCCAGCCTTCTTTTTTTTTTTTTTTTTTTTTAAAAGCATTCATGTAATAGATAATTGAGAACAATACAGCTTCGGTTTGAAGACAGTGTTTAGGTGCTAATGACAAACTATGGAGGAGGCATGCGTCCCATAGCTCTGTTATCCTCTGTGCCCACGGACCCTGGTACCACCCAAAAGACTCAAACGTGTTTTGAGTGGGGGTCATCTCCTGTGCTGATTGACAGACTGCTGGGACTCCCTTCTTCCTGGGGTCTGATTTTCTGGTTGCACAAAGTACGTAAATATTTCAAAGCCAGCTTAACAAATATTGCTGGTTTTTTTCTAACTCTTAAGCCAGTGGCCCAGGTCTTTGCCTACATGGCAAATACCTAAGAGCTGATTGAAAATCTAGGGGCTCTCCTGACCCCATAAGGAACTCTTTGTCATCCCACGCTTGTGCAGGTGCTAGTTTCTCTTGAGCTATGAAGATTTATGGGTACAGGAGGATAATGTTTTCTTTGTGGACCAAAAGCAGTATATTGTTTGCAGGAGCCAAATGCTCCTATATGAGCCTTGTTGTATGGATTAGGTAGGGGGTTTGTCACTATCAGCTTTACACTGGTGGTACGTGTCACTGGCTGTGACAGGTCCCACTGTTGTATGCACACCTAGCCTCTTGCTGTGATTGCACTGTTCTTTCCCTTCCTGCCCTGTCAAGTCTTTTCTTCTAACAGGTTTATGTCTCTTTCCACCACACAAGCTCATTTGCTTTTGCCCCGTTGCTCATGGTCTTCAAATTTCTTTTAGTCTTTCTTTTTTCAGGTGGAAGTGCTAGATTAGCAAGGCCTAAGCTCTTGCTTTGTTGCCAATGATTACTGACTGGACAGTTTGTGTTTTGACACAGACACCTCTCTTTTTAAAGTATTCGATGCCTTGTATTGTAGGTGTGTGACTCCTAGATAGCCTCTCTGAAGCTTACATTGAAAATCTGTGGAAACTGAAAGAGCACTTTTCTGGGCTACACTTTTGAAAGGAAAATGTGTGAATGCTCTCTGGTAAATGGAAACTGCTCAGCATGTAGAGAAGTGTGCCTGAGCCACTGTGATCGGTGCTACCTTCTCTCTTCTGTTCCTCTTAAAGGACTCAAGGCACAGTAATTTGTACATTGATTAATTGATAACTGTGCGAGTTATTACAGTGCTGAAATGGAGAACTAGCTATGTATGCTCAACCAGACATGACAAAGGATTGTAACAGAGGCATCTGCAATATAGTCATGTAATAACCTCTTCTGTTTGAAATAGGGAATAATTGTTTTGCTAATGAGTTCACTGATGGAACCGCATTTCCTCCCTACTTGTAGAAATTGATAAAGAGCAGTTTTCTTGGCCATTTAATAATGCAAGGGAAACACTGGTAACATATTTGCTCATTCAGGTCAGAATTGCCTAACTCTGTTGTCTGTGTTTGGACACATACATAAAAATGCTCCTCTTTGGTGATGCAGAGAAGTCTCTGCAGATGAAAAATGCTCTAGACAACTCTCCACTCTGGTGACCCTGTAAAATACTTCTGTAGTTCTTCAGACATTATGACTTTGAGAAGAGACCTGCAGCTTTACCTCCATATCTCCAGATTGCTTGTGGTGCACATAAGTTGGTCCTGAACAAATTACTGTTACGAAGTAGTTTGGTATAAAAGTGTGGAGGGCTGACCCCGGCTGAAGGCCAGGTGCTGACCAAAGCTGCTCTGTCGCTGCCCTCCTCAGCTGGGCAGGGGAGAGAAGATGTAATGAAAGGCTCATGGGTCGAGACAAGGACAGGGAGGGATCACTCACCCATTACCGTCACAGGGAAAACAGACTCAGCTTGGGGAAAAAAATTAATTAATCACCAATCAAATCAGAGTAAAAGAGAATTAAAACCAAATCTTAAAACACTTTGACCCACCCATCCCTTCTTCCTGGGCTCAAATTCACTCCTGCATTTTCTCTACCTCCTCCCCCCTGAGGGGAGCAGAGGGACAGGGAATGGGGGTTGTGGTCAGTCCATCACACGTTGTCTCTGCAGCTCCTTCCTCCTCAGGGGAGGATTCTCACACTCTGCCCCTGCTCCAGCATGAGGTCCTTCCCATGGGAGACAGTCCTCCACCAACTTCTCCCACATGAGTCCTTCCCATGGGCTGCAGTTCTTCACAAACTGCTCTGGCATGCATCCCTCCCATGGGGTGCAGTCCTTCAGGAGCAGCCTGCTCCAGTGTGGGTCCCTTCCATGGGTCACAAGTCCTGTCAGCAAACCTGCTCCAGCCTGGGCTCCTCTCTCCACAGGGACACAGGTCCTGCCAGGAGCCTGCCCCAATGTGGGTTTGCTCCTTCGGCCACTCCCCTGCTCCAGAGTGGGGTTCTCCCCGGGCTGCAGGCGGGTGACCCGTGACTCTGCTCCCCTGTGACCCTCCATGGCTGCAGGGCAGAGCTGTCCTCACCATGGTCTGCACCGCAGGCTGCTGGGGAATCTCCGCTCTGTCGTCGGGAGCTCCTCCTCCTTCTTCATTGATCTTGGTGCCTGCAGGGTTGTTTCTCTCACATTTTGCTCTCTTTCTCTCCCTGTAAATTCTCCTTCATCAGCGTCCAGTGTGCACTGCAGCACCACGGTTTCAGCAAGCGCATAACCCCCGAGCCTCTCAGTTCTTCACCTGCAGCTATCAGGAGCTGGGCATCCACTTATCTAATCTCAAGCTTGTTTTCAGAAATTTACCTCTGTTGAAACATGGCTTTTCTGTCAGGCTCTTGTTTGAACTATTTTGTACTGCGTTGGCAAAGGCTGGGTCAGTCCTGTCCTGCTCTGCGATACTTTGGTGCAGTGCTGGTTGCCGTAACCTATTTATTCTGGCTGGGGAAGGAAGAGGTAGTGGCAGTTCTTAAAAAATCTAAATCTTGCATCTTCTTTGGCTTCCCTTCCTGAGGATTAAATCACAGGGAAAACCCACAGTGAACACATTTGAAGCAGCACTCCAGCACTACAGTCTTGTGTCTGTAGGGGCACACTCCTGAGTCCTTTATCAGCTGAAAAACATGTATAAGGAAAAGAAAAAAAAAAAAGGCTGGGGTAGGGGGGGAAACACCCCCCACAGGTTTTCTCAGCTGTATATTAACCTCTGAGCTGTTTACTTACATGTGTAATAGCTTGGGATCCAACTGTGCTGCAGTCACTGAACTTCATCTTAGGGATGAAATGAAAGTTGCTTTCATGAAAAATTTCTTTGACCCATCTACAGGCAAAGTCACTGCTGGCGTTTTTATCTTGTCTTCACATCCTGCTGAGATAGCAGTGCTGAAGCCAGAAGTTGTTGGAATGAAAGGATTTGCTGTCTGTTTTGTCACCATGAATGGGTTATGGAAAGGAGACATTTGAGGATAGTGACTCCAAAAAGTCACCCCAGCATTAGTTCCTGATGCTGGAGTGCCAGACATCCCATAAAATCATCTCTCATCACCCTTGGAGATGGCGTTTATGGCAGACAGGGCCAACTCCAACTTCTGTGTGCTTTGCTCGCAATGCAAGTGCTTATTGCTGTAAACTTCTGTCAAGCTTTTTGTCATAAGTTTGCAGGGAGCAGATAACTAACAAACATGAAATACTATACAAGAAGTTGAGCTGGGTGTAGCTATTTGCTGCTGGTTCTGCTCCTTCAGCTGCACAAGCCATGGGAATAAATCAAACCTGTTTTGAAGAGGAACACACTCCTAGCCCTTAAATGTATAGAAAAGGCTTTTAAATATAAAATATACCTTGAGAATTACTTGAGAGCATGTAGCAAAAAGTAGCTGGTGTGAAACATCCTGTTCCTTATACCCTATGGAATGCAAGTGAAGCAGCGTTACTTAGCATTAGAATTAACTAATGCTGACATCTGAGGCTAAAATAAAATTATCACCTACCACTGGAATATCTAAGATCTTAAGACATGACATGCGTTGATTTCTTTGGATTCATCTCTGTTTTTTCAGCATTTTAAAGTACAGAGCTTCTTCATAAGGAAGTGGAGGGCTTACCTATTGTTCCTTCCCAGCAGCTGCTCTGCGTCATCATTTACACACTGAAGGCCAGTTTTGCAACTAGTGCAAACTAATGCTAACTCCCTTAACCCTGGTAAAAGTAATCAGATCATTCTGATTTATACCGACAAGCTTTTATTTTGTCCATTTCCTCCAGCTGAGCTACTTCATAGGTGTGCATAGGGACCTTAACTTTTAAGGGCTTGTGTGGCCCAAGCCATGAAGGCAGTATGGTTCGTGCTGCCAGAGGGGCAGCAAGCTGTACTCTGTGGGGTACGCCACTGCTGTACCTCGGCCATTGCCACGCAAACCGCGCTGGGACCTGGGAACACCCCCAGCAGCAGAAAGAGCACGTTCTTTGCCCAGGCACCAGTGATTGATCAGCCAAGGATATGAAACCAAGAGGAAATTGGTCCTAGAGAATAACACCAGATGGGTCCAACTCCCCTCAAAACCTGACTCCACTGGTGATGCAAAAGGTGGGTTTCCGAATATATGAAAGGAATGACTGGTCCTACCATCATTAGTGATTGAAGGCAAACACTCATGAGATTGACTTAACGAAATTACTACCTTTCTAATGCTAGAGTTGAAGGCTCTCCAGGGAAGGCGCTGACTCATGAGGCTGATGTTGCTCATCCCCTTCAGCTGAGCAGGAGAACACCGTGCGCAGAGGTATGACACATGCCGCGTTGGAATCGCGAGCAAGTGGGGGAGGTAGGATTGTTTCAGCTACTAACCTCAGGGTTAGGAACAAATTGATATGCTGATCAATTCCAGGATTTTGAATGTGAATATTTGCATGAGTCAAATAGGCACCCTTAGTTTCTGTGAACTTTCACATTCTCCTCTTATTTCCCCTTCTGCAAAATATGAAAGGTCATAAGTGGAGCTCAGTAAGGAACCTGGTTGCAGCGGAGGGGGTGGTAAGATTGATAACTGAACCAAAAAATTGGAGGGGAAAATAATTCTCTTCAAGTTTTTGTTTATTTGGTTTTTTTAGTTTAATATGAATGTGGGGAAAAAACCCACCAGTCTGAATCCAAATCAGGCCTTTTGTATGAAACCTAGATGGTGAAGTTTTGGGGCTATTGCACTATTCTACGGATCCATTTCCGCAATTTTTGTTAAAAAATCTTACGCACAGGTGAAATCATGAAAGCACTAAACCAAAATTTTTTATTGAGAAAGCCAAGACAAAGTGGTTTAACTCTTTCAAATCCTTCCCCTAACCCCCTTGTTTTTTGCAAAAAATGTTCATTTGATTTGCTCTGTATTTCTGGATTAGTTTAGTAGAGATTGGTCATTCTGGTTGACATCAATGCAGCCAGTATCTAACAATAAAGAAGAGAAAAATAAGGTTCTATATTCATAACTCTCAGAACAATTTTTTAGAAACTTGTCCTTCTGCTTTCTAGTTAATTGAAATTTCCTTCCCTTGACTCACTATTTTCAAGGGCAAAACCAAAGGTTTTGGGAACTGGGCTCAGTTCCCTTGCAGGAATGTGCATGGAAGTTACTGCCTGGGAGCGTATTTCCTAAAGATCTCTCCTGGCTTTTTTCAAATGTGGTTGTGATTTTTTTAATTTTGTTTAATCAACTGTTTTGTTGTTGGTTTTGTTTATGCAATTTAAACATACACACAAAGAGCAGTATGTAAACTCAGAAACCATGAAATTATTGCATAGTCACATTTCCCCTAGTACCAAAGTGCATCCTTTCTGCTTCTCCTATAGCAAAAAAAAAGGCAAATGCACACACACACACACACACACACCCCAAAACCAACACAGACTCATCAACCTTTAAAAAAAATGTATGTCTAGAAAATTGAAGCTGCTCCTGTTCTTTTCCATTTGAGGGACTACATCTTGTCCCATGGTGGTATCTTACAGAAATAAAGGCAATTCCTCAGGCGACCAGGTCAGATAGAGGACTTTGGTTAAAACCTACTTATCATTATTGCGTGGAAATGTGCTGAAATTGCAGTAACACATCTTGGGATAAATTTTCAAGCAGTTGTGCTATTACTTCTCACTGTGTATCTACACAGATTCTTGACATGTGCAAAAATAGATAAATCATGAGTACAGAAACTGAAGTTTTTGCTGCCTGGTAATACAGTGCTTAGAAAAAGATGAGACATGCAACAGTGTCTGTGTGCATGGGAGATATTTATCTGCAGTTGTATTTTAATTACTGATACACATGAATTTGTTAGAAGAGCTTTTTGCCTCAGGGCATGTGCAGAAAGCTGGAATATGGAGGTACCTGCATACTTTCCCAACTGATCTTCCACCAGATGGAAGGAGGATTGTATCCATTTGCCTTAGACAAAATCCAGGAATATGCTCTCTGGTCATACATCACAGAAATGTGAAGGATTTTGGGGACAAGTGAAAAATTGGAGCAACACAGTACAGTTTAGAGTGTGTTTTACAATGCTGTGCCATAGAACTATCCCCTGTGAGATACAGCCCTGTGCTCATTGCATTACACCTGCTTTGAAACAAGGCTCTCGGTCTAGGACTCTATGGCACCATGCCCTTCTTCATAATTTGCTGACATTTGGCTACTGGAAACCAAATTAATATATTTTTAATATTTTTCATACTTTCATATTCTCTGAACTAAAATGTATTACTTGGAAAATGTCGCTGTTAGATTTTTATCTCTCCTTTGCATTTGATTGTGGAAAACATTCCCTAGTTCATTCAAGTCTACTGTAAATCTGATGTTGTCTTAAAACTAACAGAAAACATTCAGAGGGAAAGATTTAGGTGAAAATACAATGGATGCAACATCACCCCCTATTCCCCTCATATTTTCAACTGATGCCTCCCAGTGATGAGAAATGCATTATTATGTATGTTGCTTGCTGGGATTCTCAGTTTCTGGGTGTCATTTTTTGGGTTAAGTGCTCCTTTGATAATCCAAGTTTAGCTGTATTTTTATCATGAACCTGATGTCGAGAGAATGCAAGTCCCCAGCTAATGAAAACCTCCTGCTTTAACCTGTACTTTGCTAGAGAAACTGAAAGCAGCACAATACAAATAATTCACTTTCTTTACTGCTTAATGCAGAAACTTTGTCATAATCCACGAGGTTTTTCTCTGAACCTTGTCCTAAAACTAAAAATAATTCTGTAGTCATGGCAGAAGTTACAATTTTTTTTTTTCTCCTGTGTGCCTCTCCCAGAGTGCAAAGAGGTGCTGTCTACTCAGGGTCATCGTCTGGGCCAGGTGGTCCCACTCGTTTGACTCAGGCCACTATGGACATCAGACCGTGTAATGAAAATATGCACGTTGCCTGTACGGCTGCAAAACAGCCCAGCCGGGGACTGAAAGTAAACTGTAAAGCTGAGCTAATCTAACATGCTCTGCTTAAGGGCTCTGCTGCCTGGGAGCAAAGACATCTGTGTGCTGCAGGGTCACTTTTATTCCCAGCCAGATCTTTAATAGCCAGAAAAACACACTTGACTGCATGGCATTGCCGTCAGCCTAGGGAATACTTCCGGATCTGCCCTGGTTCTGCATCCTGCCCTGCTCGACTCCCAGAGACACGTTTCCAGTTTGATGGGTCTGGTTTTGACCAGTACAACTTAGTAACCACCACACTGTGCTGGGGGGGCCCCATCCTACCCACAGGCTGCTGGGCAGTCAGCCACAAGCAGTGTGAAGACCACGGGTGGGCACCACACTCTCACCTGTCCCTCAGCAGCTCCGGAGGGGAAGGGGCCCCAGACCCCTTGCTGCAGGCAGCTTACGCATTCCCACTTCTTAGCACTGGGGGATTGCTTTTAACACTTTTGCCTCAAACAGCTGATTTTTTTTTTTTTTTAATAGTAGGAAAAAAACCCCAGGAAATATTTTCTTGCTGTTTCACTTTTTATGACAACATTTACAACATTTTCTGTTGCAAATTTCTGTGGAGAAGGTTCTGCAAATGAATATTGCCTTAATGTGAACTCCTAACTTTTTCCCTGGGGGAAAATAATGTTTTTCTCAAGACATTCTGTAGGGTTTTTTTCAATATTTTTCTCCAATGAAATCCAATATAACAAGTCTTTATTTTCTGGATTGCCACTTCTCCTTTGCCTCTGTCCTCTTTGGAGAGAAAAAAATGAGAAACAGACTGAGATAGGGGTGAGGAGAAATAAAAAGGAAAAGACTCTCTCAGGGATAGGTTGCGCACTTTGAAATTGGTTCATCAGGGAACCTTCAGAAAGGAAATGTTGAAGTATGTGATTTCCCACATCCCTTCTTCTGACAGTCTCTAATGAGGAGTTTTCAATAGCATTTTAAATTCATCCTATAGTGTATCACAAAAAGATTATTATCATTCCGAGGTTTTAAATTGCTTCCCAGAAAGATCCAGAGGGGAATTCCAGGCAGATCATGCTTGTCTTTTTAGGGGTGAGCAGAGGACGACAACTGGATTTTGCAACAGCTCTTGCCATTTTCAGCTAGTTTTGCATTCGGATGTGTTTCTAAAACCTGAACTATGGCAGGGGCAGTGGGAAGGTGTTCCTCTTCGGTGTGCTCATGGTCAAATGCAGGTTTTGACCTTGCATCACTGTGATTTAGGAAGTTTATAGACTTGAGCATGGGTACCTCCTTTGAGCTTTCCTTTAAGAATTTGGTATTATGGTGGCAGACTGAATGTCAGCAGTTTTAGCTGGTGCCTTGTACTGTGGGGACTAATTTTAAAGTTTTCCTAACTCCAGTTGGATTTACTTAAGTGCGTGTATTAAATAGCTACAACAAGATTGTATCACAAAGATCTTATGTGGACATAGAGAAGGCAAGATGAACAATGTTCTACTTCTGTATTTTATTTGTGTGTGTGTGTGCGTAAAACAAGGGTAGCAATACTGGCAATTCTCTGTATTCACTCATAGATGGCACTAGAAATTCTTGGAATTCCTTTCTTTAGAAAGTAAGTAAAATAATTTTTTCTTTTCTACCAATAGGTGGAACTAGCAAGGTTTTTGTTACTTATGGCCTGACAAAAGGAGCAACGCTTTCCTCTTCCCCTCGCTTCATTTAATTAAAAAGCAAAATGGAAACAAATAACCCCAATTTTCCCACCAACACCTCTCAAAGAGCAACCCTTTCCACTAAAACAATAAACAGTACTGGGTTTATTCCAACTACACAGCCAGAGCAGGCTAGCAGAGGCAGAAGAAGGCATCAATGTGATTCATAAGGCAGGATGCTGGCATTCTCCCTTTCCCATCTGAATAAGCTGGAGAGCCAGATAGCTTACCCTTATATCTCATTTTTATAAATCTAGCTTTCCATGTGAACACACACTTAGTATGATGCGGCGCAGCACAGTGACCATGTTGCCTGCCAGCTGCTCTCAAGTGCTTGCTCCATCCTTATCAGTATTCTTGAGATAATGCTAAATGTGTGAAAATTAGGGCAAACTGTCTAATTTCATCATATTTAAATTAGGTTACGTTCACCTCTAATAGCTAAACTTAGATATTGGCCTCTTTAGTCTTCCAGCATTTTTACTTCCTATACAATACAGATGTTGCTCTTTTAACTGGAAATAATCAAGCATGCAGGGCTGATGGCCTCCTAGATTGAGATTACTGGAATGATGCTCTTCAGGAGCAGGTGAATGGAGCACTGTCCAAAATGAAAGGACGTACTGAGAGCCCCTGAAAGGGCGAATACATCTCTTATTAATGTACAGCAAGGACACCAGGATGAATGGGGCTGTGTGTGTATCTCCTCGCTTTTTGATGGGCTGAATGAATTAGCCAGGCTCAAAGCTTTATCAGTTCCCTTTCTTGGCTGAGTGAGTTTTTCTTTTGACAGAATAAGGGAAGAGACCCAAAAGCCATGAGCTGTATTTTTCTCACCTCACGTTCCTTGGTTGCCTTTCAATGACGATATGTACAGCTGTGTGTTCATGAGGAAAAAAAAAAACAAATGACCCTGAAATTTGAACAAGTGGGAAAATAATTCCTATCTGTAAGAATGAGCAGAGCAACTCAGTAAGCCAGCACACTCTCAGATACTCTGCAGTACAGAAAGGAAACTCCTATCCAGCTATGTTCCCACCATGTAGCTTAGTGGTGCTTAAACACCGAACACTGGGGCCTTATACATGGGACAATTTATAGATTGCCCGCTTCTCCCTGCTACATCTCCTTTTCTGTCCCCCAAGGGTCACAGATAGTACCAACGACAAGTCTTTTTTGCATCTGCCTGCCTCACTGTGCAGGCAGGGCACGTAGGGATTTCCCAGGTTACTCTCCGGTGATGAAAGCATTGCAAATCCTGAAACTGCTCACTTGCATCTGCCTTGGCAAGCTCTCCTGTAGGGCCCTATCTGAGGGAAATGCCTTCCAGCAGTGGGAACATTTCACCCCACACCAAAGCAGTCCAAACAAGACTTCTCATGACACTAGTATTTCACTTTCAGCTGGGCCCCCAACATATGTATCTAGGGGGAGAAGAAAGTAGCAAAAAAGCGCTTATTTTTTCAATATTTGGCACAGATCAATGTTTCCAGTTTATTTTTAAATACTCCTCCTTCCTTTCCTAAGAATGATTTTTCTTGACAGCTTTTTTTTTTTAAAATAACTACATTCTCTGTATTACCTTGACTTTTAGCACTATCGCTGTATCTGATGCCTCTAACACTCATCTGCCCATTTTAATTGCCTATAGCAAAAAGAAGAAAAGGAATGAAAAGAAGAGCGAATAATATTGAGAAATAACTAGAAGTTTGCTTGTTTGTAAGGACAGTAAAGCTGGTAGGCCAAAAAGTATCAATATATCTAACAAAAGGACAAATTCCATGTACTAAGGGTTTGTTAACTTCATGAAGCTCAATAGGCTAATCTTAGCTTGTGTAGTGTTTTTTTCTTTGTTTGCTGCATTTCTCTTCAGTCTGAACTTCTCCACACAGCTGCTCCAGAACTTTCCCTTTTAGATAGTTAGAAACCTTTAATTTCCATCATGATCATTTGTGGCTACTTTAATCTTATTTTAACTGGTTTTAGCTGTCTCTCTCCTCTTGGAGTCTGTTTGCTTTTCAGTGTGTAGCACTGAGCTGCTGATGTCCATAAGAGAGGTGGGATTATAAAGTATTGTCTACCCTATTAACTTAAAAAAAAAAAAAAAAAGCAGCTGTTTTCACACGAAGAATTAAAACCAGCTTGTTCAGAGGATGGTAAGGAGTTATTTGGTGAAAAGGCACATCCTCAGGTAGCCCACCGGTGCACCTCAGCACATCCGTCTGGTCAGCTGGACACCCTGGCGCTTGTGCTGCCCAGAGGCACAGCGCTCCTGAGCTAGCGTACCACTCTTGTACCATCTCCATCGCAGCTGTCTTAGCAATGCAATGCGTTTCCTTACAGGGCTCACATCAGAAGCAGTGTTCTGCTGTAGAGATTGGATGGGCAAAGGCTACCTCATCCCATGAAAAAAAGGTGATACGAATTTCAACATATTTCCTATTCTACCTGTCTAGAAAATTCTGCCAGTCTCTGCAAATTTAGCTCCAAAAATTGAGAATATTTCTTAGCCCGGAAAAGCCGGTAGTTAGCCGTTGGTTAGTAAACTCATTTAAAGGGAAAATAGCCATGTTCAAGTCTCTACTCCGCCCTGTACACTGTCAGGTTGAAACCCATTTATTGCCATTCAGTGAACAGCTACTTAGTGGTTCAAGTAGCATTCATTGGCCACATTGGTTGTGCTCAGAAATCTCACTCCAAGCGTGAATAACTTTGCTAGGAAATGTTTCCATTTGGAGGAATCATCGTGAATAACTGTGTTGTCAAAACAATCTCTGCCGGTGCCTGATGAGCGCCCAAGGAGCTCTCAGACAAATGTGTGCAGGAGCACGCCGGGGAGGGACGTCAAGTGTCAGGTGTTTGAGGAACATTTTTTCTTGTCAGTCGAGGACGGCTGATTAAACACCAGAACCTACAGCACAGGGAGTACCCTCAGCTTCCTATGAAGTTAAGGATAAAGGAGGGCTGCCTCCTGCTTCCCTGGGACACCAGCCCGTGAACCCTCACTGGCGCTCTTTGGAAACACAGAATTAGCAGCAGGAAGGTCAGCCGAAGGGCAAGGGGTGCCCTGTGGTCACACAGCCCTGTAGCTAACTCCATGTTCACTCATGAGCCACCGAGCCACCTGAAATCCGTGAAAGCCCGCCCAGAGCAACACTCAAGAACAAACCATCCGCCAGCTATTCAGTATCATTGCCTCCACACTGAGAATTATCTTTTTTCCCGTTGAAATACCACAGTAAATAGTAATGCCAAGGAAGAAAACGCTTCTGAGTAAAGAAAGGGCAGAATGACTGAACTTCGTAGTTTTTATTTTTTGTTCATTGAACTTAAATTCAGAAGCTAAATGATTCTGGGGCAGAAGGCATTTATATTGTTAGCTGTTGTGTAAAGTGTGTTCTGACATCGGTTCACTACTACTGGTATGAATGCCTAAGTTTCTGCACCCAATGTTTTAGAAACACACAGCTTACAATCACAGGTCTAGTAGATTTTTTTTTTTCTAACTATTACTGCAAATAACACTTAAAGACATTAGAGGGAAAAAACCCACAATTTAAGTTTTTCAGATGAATTATTTCCTTATATTTTGTACAAAATAACCAGTTTGCACCTCCTGCGGTAGTGTATTTTAAAGAATGGCAAGGCCCAGCTGGCACCAGGATGGACACAGAAGAGACAGACTCTTCCCTAAACTCATTACTCAGATTTTAATTTCGAGTTAACTGTACCCTTAAGAGAAACAGAAGTTTATTTGTTCCTGCACTAACGCTGCTCGACAACTATGATGCAGCTAGAAGTAATATGTGACCTGACCTGCTCTCTCCTATGCGTAAAGGAAACCCTGAAGTTATACAGTCCAAAGTGAAGAGGAGATGTTGTCCTGAGTGTGTGTATTACTGCCCTGGTAAACAGAAACAGAGACACTTGATAACCAGGAATATTGCTAAAGTAATAAAAGTTCATGGAAGCTGCAACCAAAGAGAATTTAGATACAGAATAATTAACCATGAAATGATGATCTCAGCCAAGAAAGACGTGCCAAGATTCATTCAACTAATTTCAGAGGATTTTTTCACGGTCATTAAAAAGACAGATAGGAGAAAAACGATCTTATCTTTCATTTCTCCTCCCACTGAGCAAGAGAGTGATTGCCATTACTTTCTAAGCCGATTTGTCAGTAATTACATTCATTGGTAAAAAGATAAGACAGTTTAGGGGACAAAATGAAATAACAAGCAGGATTCGCTGGTGCCGGTGGTTTACAGCAATATCGCAGGGAATTCGTGCACAAGGATCAAAAGCCTGGCAAGGCCCAGCAGCCGATGCCGGGGGGGTAGGTACAACATCATGTCTCCGTGACAGTACTCATCTTGCAGTCGAGCCTGACTCCACTTCTGCAGAACCGCATGGAAATTTCCCGGCCTTTGGATCGACCGTGATTTTTTAATTCTCTTTTTTTTTTCTTTTTTTTCCCACCTAGGTTGATCTGAAAAGCATCCTGTGAAAAGGACTCTGTGATTAGACCTGTGGAAGTTGAATGTGTGTGTGGGTGCTTCAAACTATTCACAGTGGCCGTGGGCTGGAATACAAGAGTGGGTGAAGTTTTTGCCGCAGAGGAAAAAACATTTTAAAAATGGCAAATAACTTAAATAGAGACCATACCATCTTTGAATATTTTTTTGTTTCCTGAGAAATGCACTTCAGCTTTTTATTTTGCAAAACGTCTGTCTTATAAACTATGCTTTTTCATGGCTGAATCATATAAAGTTAAAATTAAGCATAATAACACAGAAATTAAAAAGGTGGGCCAGATGGGAAAGCTGAGGAGGCAGAAAACTGCTGTGTTGTTGACAAGAGTTAACCAAAAAAATCCTCTCTCTTGACCCAGAATCAACATGTCTAAGTGCAGGAACAGAGACAAGGCCTGGTCCGGAGGGCAAAAAAATTAGATAAAGCTGAGGCTGATCTGGAGGTACTCCATGAAAAGGCTGTGGACAGTTTGCAACTGAATCCTAAAATAAAGGTAGAAATATTTAAGACTGAGAGCGACGTGAAGGTGCTTCTTATTGAGAACAGAAGATACAAGTATGGCTAGACGTGAAATATTTGTTGGAACATGCTGATTTAAAACTTGTTTCTTTTCTAAGATCATGACAAATCATGCTTAACAAACACTGTCTCCTGATGGAAGGCAGTTAAATTCTGCCCTCAGTTTGAGAGAAAAGGCAGTGACTTTCCAGCTGTTAGTGAATTTCTGAACAGAAAAGGGAAGAGAACTGCTTGCAGCTTCTGAGCACCGTCTGTGTTTGTGAAACTCCAAGGCATTTCTATTTTAATAAGTGAAAACTAGAACATGTAAAACAAAACATCTATACAGCATGACTTTACTGTGATCAGTGTTTTCCAACTGTTTTTGTAATTCAGGGAAAAAAGCAAAGCAAAATTGAATGAAAAAAAGTACCACCATGTGGAATTAGTAACACATTTGACACAAGTAGCCTTGGTTCACTTAGCTCCCTGGATGACACACACCTGGGCACCTCTGGATGGCTGATACTTGGAAGAGCGCTTCCAATATACAGCTCGTGTTGGACAAAATGTGAGCCTGATGCTCAGTGGGCAAAGCCCTGTGCAATGGTGGGAAGACCCAAGCTGAGCCCATCTGGATACAAAACTCCCCTAAAGCAGTTTTTGCCATGCATTAGAGTGAAAGGGGCTAACCCAAAAGTTTGTAAGATGTCTTGAGGGCCGGCGACTGGCGACCAACTGTTCACCCTTGGGCAAGACAACGTCGGGACAAACCTGCGCATGACCTGCCATGATGTTATAAAATGGATGTGGGTCCCTTCCCATTATAAAATGGATCTGGATCCCTTCACGCAGCCTGCGTGGCAGGCGGGAACGCCGGCGGCACGTGGCACAGTGCTCCTGCAGCCCAGATGGGATGGTGCCTACAGGAGACTGCTGTTGCACACACACTCAAGTGCAGCTACCTCCAGAAAGGAAAGGCCACGGGGAACAAAAGGGAATAAAATATTAATTTAAATTGTATTTGATGAATATTTTATACGGCGAGACCAATGAATTGAAAGCCAAAGCTTCTTTCATTAGAAAATGGAATTACAGTATTTTGTGAAATGAAACCAAAGCAGGGATTTTGAAGAGCACGATTCTGTGCTCTACTCCAGCGGCAATACTGTGAGTCACTCCTTTCAGCGAATAATAGCCCCGTGTTCCACTCCTTGGTGCTTTCACATAATTTACATTAATTTGTGAACACAGCTCTCTTGTACTGGATAAGCTGCTTATCAAGGTGACATACAGCCATTGTAGCTTCACACAGAATCTGTGACAATTAGAAGATTTTCTATTTTACCCATTTTCATTCTGAGAACGCTAAATATGGCAAATCAAGATAAAATATTGACCCGTCTGTGAAAATAAATGTGATTCAGTTTGAAGAATAGGGCGTTCTTTACCCATGAAGAACATGACATCCTTTTTTTTAACTAGTGTTTTGCAGGCCTAAGGTTAATGTGCCGTCCGAATTTGTTCCTGCTGGCAAGGGCCTTATCAGTGTAAAATATTTTTTCCTTTGGAGCCAGGAGAAAATTGTATCTTTTCCTTCAAACTGTAAGGTATGCGTTGAAATAAGTACGTGGTCTCCCCTCTCCCACACTGTGTTAGGAAAGGAAAAAACAGTAAGTTGAAAGGATTGATGTTCTGCTTACAACTTTTTATTACTACCGTTTATTTTCTACTTGATTAGCTAGAACCATGCAAGCTGGACAAACAGATTATATCAGAATATATCATTCCTATTGCATGCTAGCTGCAAGACAGAGATCTTATTTATCCCAATCTTACAGGTAGCATTTTTCAAAATGTCTATCCTTAAAAAAAAATAAAAATGCCCTGAAGTTTATTTCTTTGGCTTACACATCTGTATTCCAAAACCAGGCAAAAAGCTTTGATTATGCAGCCCTTACAGAAACCACCAAGGTGCATACGCTGACTTTGATAATGAGAGGAAAGAACGCTTAGATCACAGTCTGAATTTTCCAATACACAGTGGTGTTTTTTCCAACCCTCAAAAGACAGTGTTTGGCCTTTTCTGCTATTAACAAAGTCAGTAGCAACCTCGTCCCCTAAATAGGCCTCAGTTTCCTTAAAAACTATGGAGAATAAATGGGGCATCCTGGAATTAACTCAGCTGGGAGCTGCACGGTAGCAATGAAGGGACATGGGTGCAAGTCTCCACAAGTAACTCGGAGCATGAGCTGATGACGTTTCCACAACCTGTGGCTGTCAGGCGTGATCGTTCACTCTTTGTCTTGTTCTGCACCGATGAACTTCCTACTTTATTTCATCTTTTAATTGAAACAAGAAATAGTCATATGCACTGTCATTTATGCATATGCCTGGTGTCTTAGAGTCTGCCAAGCAAGTTGCTGCTGACATATTCCCTGGGAACGGCAGGTCCCTGGGAGTTGCTGTCTGCATCACCCTCTCCTTCCTTCCCGCCACCTATGGCAGTGTGTCCCCAGCCAGCAGCTGCTTCTGAGGCTGGGAGGTGACTGGAAAAGCTGGGCCACAGGTTGGGATTGTGTTTTTCACAGCTTTAAATACCTTGTATTATATTTTGATGCCAGTGGGGATGAAGAGTGGCATTCAAGGCTAGCACTCAAACACCCTCAAGCTTGCCCTGTGGTTTGTTATTTATGTTTTATGCTTTTTCAAGCTGCTCTTCCATCATGTTTCCCTTTCTCTAGTACCTTTTGATGGGCTTCACTCAGAGTCTTGGGCTAGCCGCCTTGTTTCTTCATTTGTCATCAAGCTATTTGCTTCAGCGGAGGCTTTTGGCTGCTGTGCCTCCACCAAGCCGCTGCAGTTCTGAGCAGCATTAACTGTGGCACTTGGCATCCAAGACAAACATGTTTTTTCTAAAGGTAATCCTTTGTTCTACATTTTTTTTCTGGCTAAATAGTGCGCTTAGTAGTTAAAATGCACGGCACATCCAAGAGCCATGGAGAACTTTGAAAATGGGAAAAAAAAACCCCAATTTTCTTCTTAAACTACTGATTTATTTCGATTATAATGAGACTTTGGCTCTGCAGCACTACTAACATTGAATTCGTCTCCACTACTTTTTAACTTCCTTTTCCTACTGCTTTAAAGCTCTGTTGCAACCAGCGGCAGGGCCAGACCTAAACGATGGGGCAGCTGCTGACTACATTTACACACCCTCTGGGCTCTCATCTCCCAAAGCCTCACCCGGTCACTTTACAGCAGGAGTTGAAAGGCTTGAGGATCCACTCTTGTGGACCTCAGCGTATGGTTATCCATTTCCTGTGATCATTGTCCCTGCTCCTTTCCCCCATCCCTGCCTCCCAGGCAGGGTGTAAGAGCTGCCTGAGGACAAGACTTGGTACTCTGGGGCAGTACCTGCATGTGGCTGACCACCCAGAGGACCAGATAACCTCCCTCTCTCTCAGGGGGACTCCCTGCCACCAGCGAGTCCGCAGCACAGGTGATGCCCTATGCCTGTGTGGGTTACTGACACCAGGACACCCAAAAAAGACATTTTCAACACGGCTGCCCATGCAGTTGGCTCCCAGGCTATCAACGATCTCCACTTAGATTTTGCAGAAACACGTGAGTAAATTTTCCAGGTTTATCCCCTATCTTGAGTTCTTTTCATATTCAGACGGTGTGGGATTTAGCTTTATATCCCGGCTGGCGGGGTTTTAATTTGATGTTGTTGTCAATTCTACTGGATTGGAAAGCACTTCTGTAAAGGACACTGTCTGAATGAGCAGTGTTGTTATTTATTACTGCACACACATTTGCACACTGATCATGAAGGACAAGATGATTTCTGTCAAAGTTGGGAAAAGTTGGCATGGGTATCATTTGTTCAGGCGGAGCGTAACCTTGAAAGTGCCAAGAGAGAATGAAGTTGCCTCACTAGATGGGGGATGGTAGGGAAATTTGCTGTATCGAGCAAGAGTGAGCAGTATTTAGTGAATATGAATGGAGAGGAGGATAGATCTCTATTTTAAGGCTGTATTCTGGTTGCATAGTACCTCTGCTTTCAAGGTATCCTCATCTACTACAAATAGCATGTATATACTCATTTTATATAAACACATTCGGTGTGACTGAAGTAAGTTTTGATTCTAGGCATATACTTGTATGACTTTTATAAATATGTGTGCTCAATATTCTACATGTGTGTATACATATTATTGTCCCTATGCGTATGCTACGTCATCACTAGTTTGCAAATTGTATTATAAACCCATAATAGAATAAGGTTATAGTAGTTTACATATTAACAGGTAAATTATCACTGTTAGGAGGAGAATAAATCTCCTGCCCATTTAACAATAAGGCTGTACATAGAGTACAGCTGCAGACGTAGGACATTTTGTTATTTTGCATCTATTTGTAGTTCATCAAACCTTTTCTGAAGGCACTTTTTTTCTCAAAGATGCTGATTCAACTAAGCTGCTTGGTTGAACTGAAACAATTTGTTTTCATGAAGTTGAAGGATTTTTTTTTTTTTTTTACCTGGTAGAAATGTAGAGGGTTTGATGAATTGGAATGGATTATGTCAGCTTTACATTTCCTACAGAATGACAAAATCATGTAATTTTTGGGTTCCATCCTGTTCACTTCATCAGAATGAGGTGTAGTTTTCATTTGATCCTGTAGATAATACTGGTGTGCCTAGGTTTCTGTCCTGGTTCTAACCAAGCAAACAGAACCTGGAGAAATCAGAATTTCCTAATGGTGTGAGTAGTGAGTTTCACTGACCCTAATTCTCATATATTGAGGTGTGATTTGATGAAAGCCCGATTAATGTTTCTCTTCGTTTCTGTGGGGTTTGCATCCAGTGTTGCAAGTGCTGCACCCCCCCAATGTCCTTTGACACAAAAATGAGTGCAGAATGAGACTGACTCAGAAGGGCAGTAGATGGATATGAGCAACCCTTTCAGGGTAGAGGGGAAGCAGGCCTGAAGAAATACACCCAGGATGACAAGTGAATTGTCCATACTGGATCAAAATAGGAGACTTCACGAGTTCCTGCTCCTTCCTCTCTTCTTGGGCCAAAGGTTGAGAGGAACATTGGCAGCTGTCCATTAAGGTAGGAGAAAGGGAAGCAATTGCTGGCAGCTGGCTGCAGAGGGTCACTTTTAAGACAGAAATACAGCAGAGCTTGCCTGGATTTTTTTTTCTCCTCCTAATTAGGTGATTTGTGACTATATTGTTATCAGTGACCTTGTTAATGCATCTGTAACAATTCTCATTAGCTTCTGAGTTATCCTTGGGATTTGCCTAATGAGAATACATGCTATCAGGACATCAAATGCATTGCACACTAGCCCTCACTGGCAATATACTTCCCAGAGATAATAGTCTAAATGGCACTGGCTGGGAGAGGAGAAACGGGCTACATGAAATAGATGCATTCATTGATCCCCATACCAAATTTTCTGATACTCTAATTCATCTATAAACCTGAATGGTGACAGATCAGGGTGTTCTGGTGCCTGCCCTCCATGCTGAAAAGGAGGTGGTTCTGGCACTGGTAACCGTACAGGCAAGCAGGAATGATGGGCTACAGCTGGAGGCGTTTGCTGCACATTGCAAATACTATTATGTCAGTAATTATTTTAAGACTTATGTTTTGGTCTAGCCATTATTTAGAAACATAAACTTTCAATAATTACAAAAAAAAAAAAAAAAAAGGCCAAAAAAACCCCACACAAACAAAACTGCCCTCTAATTTCATTACAGTAAATAATTGGAAAATGACCACAGAGTATCATGAGCCATGAAGTATTTGATTCCTTAAAGTGGAACAGAAATTAGGATTCTAAAGGCTATTTGATGAGAACAAGAAAGACCTGAGGGAAATTGAATCACATATGAGATAGAAAGTGATTCCTCCTTGGCTTGATCTCTGCTGTAGTCCTCAGTACTTGTGCAAATGATGAGTAAAATGCTGCCAGATCAGAAAGGGTCCATTTTATACAAGTACAAAAGATGCCACAAGGTACAGAATTGCAGAGAATCTCTCTGCATTACCCACAGACAATAATTCCCATGCTTGCAGAAAAATCTGGGATTTTTCCACTGATCTAGCATAGGTTTAAATATCTTGTATTTACAAGTATCTTGTAAGCATAAGGCCCTCTTACAACATACAAAGGTGTTTAGCCTCGATTTGGTAACATTTTAACTTGGCAGCAGCACGGGGTGAACTCTTGCTGATGTGCTTACGGAGTACCATACCCTCAGCTACGCCAAGTGTTGTGCTTGGCTGTCAAGCTCATCTTGGGTGTCTTTCATCATCAGTGTGTTACCCTGGTCCTTGACCGTCTTTTCCAAGCCTTTCTTGGGGCCTCGCCTTGGGAAAGCAGGGAGCAGTGATGCCAGCTTCATGGTGGGAAGCCCACAGGTGGTAACAAGGTCACTGTTGGATGCCAGACACATTGCCTTCTCCTGGGCACTCCATCGTGTTTATCAATCATGGCCTCTAATTTTATGACTCCTCCCTGGTGCCTGTGCCACCGGGCCACATGGGGAGGGGGCAGTTCTTCTGTGTCAGGGGACAAGGTTAAAAGTGATGGCAAGGCAGCTCAGCCCTGAATTAATGAAAGTGTGCTTGATTGCCTGATCTGCTGCCAAGTTACTCCCAGCCTGGAGCAAAAGCAAGACCTGGAATGGGCACGTGTCGCTGAAGGAAGCTCATTTGCAAGCTGAGGACTGTAGAGGAGGAAGAAAAAAAACCCCACACAATTCTCCCTGGATAAGTCTCTCATTTCCTCTCTCTTTCTGTCTTTCCTTCCATGAGAAACTTGAAACTGGCAACCACCGGTGGAAATGTCACACCACACTTCACTTAGAGCCCTGAACATAGGTGAAAAACCACTGTACACTCAGGTCTTCCCATTCTTACTGTGAAAATTGACTTCCTTCTTTTGCTTTGGGTAGCTTCATGTTCAGTTTGTCCCTGGAGAGAGCGTTAAGGCTCACATTATGAATTCATTACCTGTATCCTTCTCCCTCTTTGTGTCAGTTTTGTCTCTTCGTCATCAGATTCCCCCACCCTTTCCAGAATCAAACTCTAAACATATTCTCATTTAGCAGTCAAAAAAATTCATTCTGCAAATGCTGAGGCTATTCTCCCTTCATCTGCAGTTCCTGAAACGATTTGCTCCATGGGCTGGACTATTTTTCAAGCGATACATCCCCATCCTGAGACTGAGGGTTGCAGGAAGAAGCACTCTTACCTGCCTTGGGGAAATGGCTTGCCTTTAGACCTTGTATTCTGACCCCAGAGGGCAAGAAGGCAAACCCTGCCAGCTGCTTTTCCCCCAACCTGGAACACGGGGAGCAGGCAGAAAAACAAACTGCACCAGGTACGAACAAACGAGGAGCAGGATCACCCCATGTATCCCAGAGGTACAGTCGTTTTCTGGTATACGCTCTGCTTGCTCAGGGGTTATGGCTAAGCCAGGATGCAGCCAGCAAGTTTGGTGTCAGCAGCCTTGTATGGTACCTCCAGAGGGAAATCTGGGGGACTAAACCTACTGTCAGGCTATACCAAATGCTAGTCATTAGTGTGTCAACCTGTGACCACTGTTAATTCAGCTTCGCTGTTGTCTTGAGTGGGCAGTTTACAAGCTAAGCTTTCTGTGACACTGGTGGGAACTGGTTGTCTGTTGAGACATCATACGCAGAGAAGAAAGGAGGCCCCAGAGTGCTCCAGGACCCATATTCTGTGATGTGCTTAAATCAGGGTTTCGTTTCTTTTTTGCCTTTTACAACCCAGATTAGGGGCATTTACAGCTTTATGACTCCTCCGTTACAGTCTCTACGTTCCTGTCTTCCGCCTGCTGTCGGGAGAGGAGGAGCAGCAGCAGCAGGCAGCAGTGCTAAGGAGCACAGCAATGCCAGTGCCAGCAGGCAGAGAGGGGTCCACACGCAGAGAGAGCCATTTAGCTGTGCTGAACCAAGGGCTTGCTTCATCTGCACAGAGCCAGATACAAACTTTGCTTCCCAATAAGTGTCTTTATATTATACTTTCACGTCAGCTAAATAAGGGTTCTCTGGCAGAACCATTTAAGCTCGTGAGGTTTATGGCTTTCAGCAATTGACTGAAAATATGTCCTTCAGCTATGATCTTAAAACCAATTGAATACACGAGAAGAGATATATTACTCTTTCTTTTTTTTAATGTATTGTGGAATTGATAAACAGAGGCACTCAGACAGCTTTGGGGCTAAATCCCATCATGAGAAGTGGAACGTGGTACTCAGATAAACGGCTTAAACAAAGAACTGTGGTTATCTTGCCTGTAAGGTGTTAATAAGGATTCTCTACACCGTTTCGAACTGTAAGGCTTATGTAGGAAAGGTATCGCTCTATGGTGACAGTACAATAGTGAGTGCAGCCAAAAGTCCTGGAAATGAACACTGATTTAAAGTGAGCAAGTACTGTAGTAGAAATGCTTTTTAAAATAGGACTGCATTTTGCTTTAGCAGGTGCAGCAGTAATGAAGCGAGGGGGTTTCTGCTTGCTTGATTTGTTCTACATGGTTTATCTGCTGGGAAGGATCTTATAAGGGAGTTGGGACCTACAATATTGTTCTGGTGATTTTTAAAGATTATTGTATTTGATAGATTAGCTCAGATATGATTCTGCTTGCTCAGCCCTCCTCTGTTCTTTGGGTAGAGCTGTGTATGCCAACCCACTGAAATTTTATGGGAGCTATTTGTGCATGACTGGTTTTTTCCATTGCTCTCATCAAACCAGCTGTGTTTGACCAACAGAAACAGTATTCCTCACGCTATGTCAAAGCAAAGTTATACCCCAAAGCAATATGCTCATGATATTAAACCTGTGGAACTTGCCATCAAATATGTAACACTGGCATGAATTTGCAAAGATTATTGAATCTTTACCAAAAACACAGAACTCTCAAGCCATTCTTTGAAGTCCAATTAGGAATTATGAGAGCACAACATGCATGTGGGATTTTTTTCTAATAGTTGTTGCAATTTTATTTCTAAGAAAAAGAGATTCTGCTTTTTCTAGACACATTTTTTCTTATTTAAGGGACAAAAAACATATTAGTGACATTTCACCTCTTCACTCTCCTGATTTCTGTAAGAAGAATTAATACTTATCTCTCAGCATTTCCTCTAAAACAACTGGGTTATGGAGTGTTTAATAGCTTTATCTTATTTAGTTAATTCCCCATGCTTTACATAATTCATAATCTGACAATGCCTTGGACTCTTTACAGCACTCCTCATTGGAGGATCCCAGAGCTGTTTACCAGCAAGTCTAAACGCAACTTCCCTTGAGTAAAGAAAGGGTAAGTAAGAAAACATTGCATGTGGGGGGAAACACAGTGATAAAGGCTGAGGAAAAGGTTGAAATACTTAATGCCTCTGCAGTCTGACTAATCAGGCTTTGAGATTTTGAGTGAGAAGTTATGCTGACCAGGTTGCCACTGCATGTTACAGAAAGGTGTCACAGCAGTTTGGGGTTTTCTTCACAAAGTTTACTAATTTGGTAAATTAGCTGGATATAGAGTGTGGTAAACCAGCAAATATTAGGGAGATGTATTCACTATAATCTGCCATTAGCCAAATGAGGGAATCAGATCAGAAGCAGGCGTGCATTCTCTGCACCTATTAGTATAAATGCAAGAACAAGTCGCAGAACGCTGTGCTGTATGTGCACCTTGAGCCTGAGCTTGGGTCTCCCTTCTGCTGCCTCTGACCAGTGCAGATCTGGAAACATCCCTTAGGGACATGTAGGTTACAGGCCGGAGACATTTCCCTCTTCTGCAGCATGGAGTCCTGTGGGCCACCAGCAGCTCTGCCTGGTCCTGACAGACACTGAGGCACATCCTCAACAGGACAGTAAAAGGGAGGTTCGGCCATGCCAGCTCACTGCAGCCTGCTTGTGGCAGGAGTGGTTCTCCTCACAAGTTCCTTGCTAAAGTGTTTGTAAATGAAGTTGGAGTCTTAAGCACTAACCCACCCTAAAACTGCAACTGACTTTTGGAGACCAATGCATTGGGATGCAACGTGACACTGAAGTAAAATCCAAGATCAGCCTGCCTGCCCCTGATTCAGGGCCCAAACAATATAACCAGAAGGCTTTCCCTGACACCCCAATTCTAGATCAGGCCATTTTTTGAAAGAGAGAAATTAGAGTATATAGTGATATCCAGGAGACTGTATATTTGGGCAAACCAGAAATAGTCCTAAGGATGCCAAGGTATTTGTGGCAAGACACTATGTGTTGGTGAGTCTAGGCAGGTAGTCCTTTCAGCTCAGTATCAAAAAAGTGATGAAAGTTGATTTATTTGTCAGGTAACAGAAAACTCTCTTGGATATGGGACTGTAGTCTCTGCCTAGTTTCATAGCTGTGCCCTCTTTAATTAGCAGTATGTGGTGAATTAACATTTTAAGAATTCACAGAGGAATAATTAATATGTTAATATTGTTGGTAATAATCTACATAGAATCTTTATAACAAGTTTGGTGGTTTAGCCTGGCCAGAGCAATTAAAAAGTCTCAAATAATCATTTCCTTCTCTTCAGGAAAAGGTATCTCCAATATCATTGTCACAACAAATGGCTCATTATTAGCAGTAGCAATAAAACAGGGAAGGATATCAAATTAGTAAAAATTTCAGTAGAAGGGCGCCTGTGTTTTGTTTTATAGCCATCTTTACTGGGGAGCATGTGCAAGAAGAGGAGAGGTAGCACAGTACAAATAGTAGACAGCATAAAAATCCTGCAGGCAGGAGATAGTCTTCTACTTCTGCGAGGCCCATTGTCTGAAGGCCTGAGGGTGAGTATCTGCAGTCAGACCTGGAGGTGATGCTTCCTCTGCATTGCTTACACAGGATGGATTTAGCCTGAAATCAGCTGTCGTTGTCTCTGAAAATGAAATCCTCTCTCTCATGTTGCACCGTTTGATGGCAATTCAACCTGCACCAAACATCTGGAGTCTCTCTTTCTTTAAACAGATGTTGGATTTCACGTTTCAGTGGTAATGAAGACTTTCTTTCTAAAATACTTTTCCTATATTGGAAGCCCAGATAAGGGTAGGCACAACCTGCCCCTGGTCAAATGGTGGAATTTGCAAGTGTCCGGAGGAACCAGAAAACACATCTGTTCCAGAAGGACAGAGGAAACTCAAAGGACATAGAGTTTGACTTCTAAAGTCTACACACAAGGACAAAAATAGGTGGGCTTGTGAACATGAGCTGGAGATAAGGATGTAGCTGAAGAGAAAAAAAAGATCCAACAAGATACTTCACTAGGATTAAGTAATGTTCCAAAGCTCACCCAAGAGTAGGGAGATATATATGTTATAAAGAAACAAAATTTATATCCCCACCATAAGCACTCACCTTGCAATATCCAATGTAATGTATTTACCCCCTGTGCAGACAGGGAATGTTAAAAGCGGTGACAAGCTGCTGTTGAACTGTTGCTGTTCACCCCTTCGGAGGCAGATGAATATCTCCAACCTAGTTTTGTAAATCTAAATCATTCAGGCATAGTCCTGACTACATTTGTCCATGTGTGTCAATGCTAATCCAGCCCAGCCTCTGACCTCCTTCAGGGTTTTAGAGAGGGGAGGTCCCTAGGGATAAGCTGTAGGGACTGCAAATGAGACATCCTTGAAAACCTTAGAGGGAAAGCTTTGCATCCATGCAAACCTATTTATAATTATAGGTGTTGGTTTCCTACTCAATACAGGTTTATGTTAAAAATTTATAAAGCCAGATGCTGTAAATATATATCAGCACATGAGTGCTCATTAAAGAAAAAATAAAGCATTGGAGATATTCCACTGGGAAAGCTAGAGTATATTTTTCAAGATCCCTAAAGCCAAGAAAATCCCGTCTGCTTCATTTAAGAGGTAATAGATATTTGTTTTTGCTCTAGGAGGCGGGGGCACTAAATCAGAAGGGAGTTAGGAGGACTCCATCTTGCAGGACTCAAGGGGATTCTGCATATGTTGCACATAATAAACTCAAATTCAGCACTTTGCAGTGTTGTTTTCTGGTGTTTTCTGGCTGCACCCTGCCTTGACTGAGACACAGCTACCTTTACAAATGGTCCTTTGGGTTCTGTGCCAGGGAACAGTAATGGTAATGACAGGTTTCATTGCAAAGACACAGTAAGGTTAATCAAAAAGCAGATGATGAGATCCTAAACTCTTTTTAAGCTGAGTTGTGTAAATAGTGGTATGAGGCTGCTGAGTGGATGTTTTTGCATTATGGCTACTAATGACAATGAAGGTCAGCGAGGAAGAGTGAGCTGTGTTGTCCATGCAGTGTGTCCTAGAGGTTGCTACTGGGTTGGAGCTATGCAGTACGATGCCCTACCTGTTTCTACTTACCACTTTGTTAAACTGGGTTTCAGCTGTTGAAAAGAATTAAGTAAATTAAATAACTTGCAGTGTGTGTTGGGTGTAGATGGCAAGGTGTTGCTAGTGGAGGAGGGGCTATTATCTGATGAGAGTCTACCTAAAAACACAGTGAGGAGAGAGCCAGCGGCTGCCCTGTTGCTGCAGATGCAGCTGGTTCCAGTCATCTCTGCAACGGACCCACCACAGGACGTGGCTGAACCCACCAGCCATGGGTGGGCACACTGGGGACAGTACATACTCCTTCTGCTGCTTGGAGTGGGACATAGAGGAGCTGGACATGGAAAAAAAAAAAAATGGGGATGAGGGTAGGAAGAAAGAGTTGTTTTCATTTTTTCTTTGTTTCTCACTACTCAAATTGACAATAAATTAAGTTAATTATCCCCAAGACAAGTCTGCTTTGCCCATGATGGAAACTGGTAAGCAATCTCCTTGTCTTTACCTCAATCTACTAGCTTTTTCATCCTGTTTTCTTTCCTCTTCCCCTGTTGAGGAAGGGAAGTGAGAGAGCAACTGGGTGGGCATCTGACTGCTGGTCAAGGTTTACACAAGTGAATATCTGAGAAGTTAATTTACTGGGTCCTTTCTCATTCCAGTCCTGTATCTGACAGCAAATTATGTATTTTGAAATATTACCTTTTGATGATCTGACACCAGTTACCTCCCTACACTGTACTTCATGTTTTACTCTCACTGCCAATTTTTCTGAACCTCTGCCTGTGAGCTAGGAGGAGCTGGATTTCTCGGAACTGTATGGGGGAGGTGCAATAACCTGGTCTGCCTGGACATGGGTGGGATGGGAAAATTGTTTTCCTTTGCTATGAGGGAAACGTACTTTGATGATAGCATAGGAAATTTAAGCCTCTTTGGTTTCAATTTCCTCTTTTCTTCATAGGTCTATTGAGAACGAAAATGTTCTCTAAGCCATATATCTGATCTTGTTGTCATGTAATAATATCCTTTACAGTCCTTTTCACACAGAATCACGCATAGAATTACACAGAAAAGGACGTGGGGGTGTTGATCGACAGTCAGCTGAACATGAGCCAGCAGGGTGCCCAGGTGGCCAAGAAGGCCAACGGCATCCTGGCCTGCATCAGAACAGTGTGGTCAGCAGGAGTAGGGAAGTGATTGTCCCCCTGTACTGGGCCCTGGTGAGGCTGCACCTCGAATCCTGTGTTCAGTTTTGGGCCCCTCACTACAAGAAGGACATAGAGATGCTGGAGCGTGTCCAGAGAAGGGCGACAAAGCTGGGGAAGGGTCTGAAGCACACGTCCTGTGAGGAGCGGCTGAGGGAGCTGGGGTTGTTCAGCCTAAAGAAGAGGAGGCTCAGGGGAGACCTGATCGCTCTCTACAGCTACCTGAAAGGAGGTTGTAGGGAGATGGGTGCTGGTCTGTTCTCCTGGGGTGCCTGATGACAGGACAAGAGGAAATGGCCTCAAGTTGCGTCAGGGAAGGTTTAGATTAGATATTAGGAAAAACTTCTTCACTGAAAGAGTGGTCAGACATTGGAACAGGCTGCCCAGGGAAGTGGTGGAGTCACCATCCCTGGGGGTGTTCAAGGAGCGTGTAGACATGGCACTTGAGGACATGGTGCAGTGGGTCTGGTAGTGTTGGGTTGGTGGTTGGACTGGATGATCTTATAGAGCTTTTCCAACCTTAGTGATTCTGTGGGATTTAGGAAGGACCTGCTGAAGGCTGGCACATGGAACATAATGGGGTGGAGAGAAAGAACTACAGTACACATACCAGTTAGGAAAGAGGTTTTCTGTATGGCTGGAACAAAAGCAAGTGCCTGCTATCAGGTGGCTTCAGGTCCATGTTCCTGTTTACTGTTAGTGTAGTGGATGTACCCTCAAGCGTTGTTGACATGGTGCTGTATTTTGTGTCTAAATTCTTATTATACTAGGAGATCCTATGTATGTTTAAAAAAATATATGGGAAGGAGGATAATTTTGAATCAGATGCTTATCTTCTTGGTATTAGTATGAAAAAATAATTGTGATGACCAAAAATTATTTTTATGGTTCAACGTATTATTTTCACTTAGACTTATCCAGGCTTTGTGTATGGTGTTCCTGGGTTCATTTATTCCACATGACAACAGGTTTGCACATGTTACAGCTTTTTTTTTTTTTTTTCTGAAAGGTTTTCATTATTAGTAATAGCTTCCTGTAAGGTATCATGTTTCCATGTGCTAGGTTTTCAAGTGCACTTGCCAAACGACTGTTTATCAATATAGCAAATCAAGACATACTCTGAGATAATTATATTAAGTAAATGACAGACCCATTTTCCCGGGAGGACATTTTTGAACAGAGTTTATTGCTGGAAGTTTGGAAATAGGTTTTCATGTATAAGCTGTCAGCTGCTTTGCATCTCCTCCCATTTATTTGCTTTGACAAACATTTTAGACTTCCTGCTGCAAACTGTGAACCAGTTTCTAGGATCAGGGAGTTTATTGTGAAAGTTTGTAGTTGAGCAAATAGTTGCTTTTGAGTGGAAATTGCTTTACAAAATCAACTACTGACCATGACCGCTTATTTTTATGGTGTATTTTTAAGAAGGCTTTCATCAGAAATGAATGAATGTATCAGGCAAATTTTTGACATTTTGAAGGCAATATCAATATGTATCATCCAGGAAGCGAAGAGGGAGTAGGACAAAGCTTGGATCGATATTTACCTCAAGGGATGATTAATTTTGTTATTAGACAGAGAGGGGAGTTTATATATTGAGTTTCTATCTAGTAAATCCAAAAAGGGATGAGGCACATCTGTCAGTGTGTGAACACTCTGTTGATTTCCTCTCTTCCTTTGCATCCTAGCATAAACATTTTATGATTAAAAGTTAGTGACAAATAAATTACAAAGCTGACCAGATGCTTAGGCTGGGAAGCTAAAGTGAATTGAGCCATATTCAGTGTTGTATCCTACCAAATTCACTTGGCAGATACTGTAAGAATACCCTCTCTTGCAAATAATCTGGCACTGTGAATTGCTTTCATCTTAGATGGGGTTGTAAACATTTTCTTCACTACTCGCATCTGTAGAGCTACTGAACCTTCACAGAAGTGGGTGGTGTCTCACCCAGCACAGTCTCTTTCCCATTCCTGTTTGGGAATAGTCTGTTTAGTGTTAGAGCTTCCTGCTACGGAGCCAGAGCCTACAGAAGTGTAGCCTAAGATGGGGGCTGGCTTTTTGCACAGGTAAAATCCCAGACAGGTGTATTTCTGCTTGTTACACTTGCTGCCTTCCATCCTACCACATACTGCAATATGGATTGCTCAAATTTATACTTTTGGGTAGACTCATTTTGAAAAAAAAAAAGGATGGAGGAGTGTGGGAGGGTGTGGAGTGGGTTTAAAAAGTATATAAATTAGAATTTACTTATCAAGGTGACCCAAAGCCTTGAGGAAACTTAGAGGCCAAAGTCATTTGGTGTGGGTAGTTCTTATAATATACTCTGTAGATGCAAATTGTAGTCTTTACATGAAATTGAATATATTTGGCAAAGCACTTTTATTCTTTCTTTTCAAAATTGATATATTATGAATAATCATGTCATCTTAATTCCTATTCCTATTTTAGCAATGAGCATTTGGGATGATTACTTGGGACATTTTTATTTACTGACTTAGCCTGAGATTCATCTAGCAGATATCAGCAGTACTTTATGATCTTTTCTCAGAGCTTAAAAATGGGCTGAAAGACCTTCTGAGGTTCCTATGAGCACGGCAGTGTTGCGTCAAGTTCATAATTTTATGACAGAAGAGCTCCTTGTATGCCAGACCATCTACATGTTGATCATGAAACATAAATTCCCTTTCAATTAAAATATCTAAACAGCCAAGGGCAAAGTTAGGCATCTCACCATGCTGGAATGCAGGTCCCACTTTTAGAGCTCATGAGGAGTCCAGCTGATCTGCAAAACTTCTCGTGATCCAGGCAGGTTGAGACTTCAGATGCGTGTTCAGATGGCAGCTGTGTGTCAGTTGAGCCACCGTGCCCATCTGGACATACCTCCTTGACCTGCAACAAACAGCAGCAAAACTCATTAAATCATCACAGTCTAACCGTGAATCTGAGCCCTCTATCTTTTTTCAAAATAGCCCATGGGTTCCTATGTTTGGAAAGAGCTTCTGACAATTTCACTATCTGTGCTGGTAAATACAGAAAAACATGGATGTTTAAAAGCTGCCCAACCCTCCATCTACCTTATATCGCCTTCAAGTAGTCTAGAAAATCTTCAAATCACGAGAAGCGTGCCAGAATGACCACTTTAAATAAACAGACATGAATGTTGCTCACTAAAAGTAATTTGCATCTCAAGAAATAGAAAGTAAGTGTTCGCTTCATAGATGAGTTTTTTTAATTAAGCTCCTCATATCATTCCAGGCATCTAAGACCCAATTTTCTCTTCCTCATTCAAGGTCTAATCAACACCTGCAGAGACAGCATTGTGTTATTTGTGTGCATAGACATGTGAATGCACCTCCCTTAACTAATGGGATGGAAGGTTTTATACTGGTATATCTAAAACTGCCATTAGTGGTTATAATGAAGATGGCAAGGCAGTGGATTAAAGAACCATGCGCTTTCCAAAGTGTAAGCGGAGCGCTGGTATTGCTTCTGAAGAGCGAGGCTTCTGCTGCAAGTTGTAGAAACACTAGGACTCAGTATAAAAGTGGAATACAGAAGGTTGTATTTGTCACAGTTGTCTTACTCAAAGTGGGGGATAGTTCCAATTTAATTTTAGGCTGCTTGAAGTGAGGGTCGAGTCTAAGCAATTTCTTTGGGTTTCTCCTGCAGCTAGCAAAAAATGGTGTGTGCTTTCAGATAATGATTCCTCCTGCTGATCTTAAGCAGTCGAAAGTGCCTGTCTTTGTTCATGGAGCGCAGACAGGCCATAGGAACTATGGGGACCAGGGCAAGTAAGTTAGAATTAGGTGCTTATTTGTCAGACATCTGTAAGTCAAAGTGGGATTAATCCTAGCCCAAAATGAAGAGCTTCTGGAATAAGATTACTGGGGACAAACACACTTCAGAGTAACACAGAAGGCATTGCCTACTGCAGTTGGAAACAAAGTCTAAAAGAAAAAAATCAAAGCAGCTGTGTATAGTGCAGACTACAAGGCTCGGCCCCATTCTCCACACACAGATATCTTGCATCGTTCTAGGTACTATGAACTACCTGGTCCTCAGCTGTTCCCTTAAAAGTGTGGGAGTCTCCTGTGGTGTGAGTCATGTCCTGCTAGTCATGTCCCGCTGGTCATGTCCCTGCTAGAAGGATAGTCCCGTACCTATCCAAGACATTCCGTAACGTCTCAAAAGGCAGTAGCAGCCCAAGTTTAAGTAATGGAATCCCCACCACAGTATGCTCTATCAGCAAACTACCTCTTCTTCAATAGCCTCAGCTCTGGGATTATTTGCAGGCATGGCATAGGAGGAGATATACCAACAGTGTTTGAAAGACAGACCCAGATGAGGCTTACAAATGACAGAGAATTGAAGAGTTGAAATAATAGAAGCTATAAAATACTCAAGCTGCAACCTTTTTTTTTTTTTCTCTTTTTTTCTAGAAACAGAGTTTCTCTTTAGTTTCTGTGTCAATAGATTTCTCCACAATAGTGTTTGAAATCCCAGATATAGCTGCAGTTTGTTTTCATGTCTAGGAAGGGATTTAGGCAGAAAAGTGGAACTGTGCATAAGTGTCTTTCATCATCAGTCAGAAAAAGACATGTTGCAGCAGGATGATGAAAATGGGATATAGCCAAGAAAGGCTATGGGAAACCAGAATGCCTCCACCATCCTCTTAACACCCTGTCCTTGTCCTTGATCAGTGACAGGCAATCCTCAGATATTTCTGACTCCTACAAAAGCATAAGAGAGACAGTAAAGGGTATCTTCCTTTGAAGAAGTTGAAAACTGGCCCTATTTTCCTTTCCCATATGTAAGAAAAAAAAGTGTTTTCTTTTTTCAGGTTATGTCTTTTGTAACTTGTCTTTTCCCAGGACCAGCTAGCTTAGATTATTTCAAACAAGTTCACATTGAGTCATTAGGGAACTGACAGAAGGATAAAAGGAAAATAAAAATTATTAGAGAGCTAAAAAGCTGAGAAAGAAGCAGCTCTGGAAGTTCACCCTGTGCTTGAAGGCACTTTGGTTATGTCAGTACAGAGACACACACACACATTCCTGATCTACTGAGATGAGATGTCAGCAGCAGAAGCAAACAAGAAACCTCAGAGAGATTTGCTATCAAAAACACCAGCACTGGAAAAAATGTCACTAAGACACTCCTGAAAAAAGATCAGAACAAAACGAGACCCAATGCTTAAAACTTTTCTCACAAACAGCAGAGCCAGGCAGGCTTGTCTTATAAAGATTGCCCCAGAATTATAAAAGTTTTTGAAATGTGAATGACATATCAGGTGGCATCTATTGGTCTGTCATCTATCCCAGTAGGAGCTACGTGGCTTTTCCCCACCCATAGGCTTTGCAAGGGCTACTTCTCCAGATCTCCACCTCCCTTCATCCTGCATGCCTTGCAACACCTACCGGTGATGGAGAAGCACAGATGTTATTGCAGGAGCACCTCTGGCCCCCATGGTTATTCATGATAACTGATGTCAGCAGGAGTGGTGAATGCCACCATTGCCTGGGAGAGCAAACGGCCATTCTCCTGTCCTGCAACTGAGGAAGTCTTCTTCGGAGTAAGCAGCAAATTGTTGCAGCTCCTGGTACCATTACTCAGGAGCATAAACACACACATACACAGAGACGTCCTGAATCCGTTGGGTTGCAGGTGACTCCAGTGCCTGTTAGCTGGATACCTTTGAGCATGGGAAGGAGCCTGAAT
>NW_010256115.1:125843-134892 GCF_000690775.1 Eurypyga helias
TCCCAGAGCAGTGGAGGATCAGGGGTCTAGGCCCAGATTGGTGCTCAACAACTTGCCAGTTTCTAACCACTTGCCAGTATCTTCTCACTGTTTCTTTTCCTTTTGTTTTCATTTCACCATGTGTCAAAGCCTGAAGCAGCCTGTTACTACAGTTGCCAGCTGCTCGAGTATGAATGGCACAAAAGCAGTTTTGGTGCTTGGATAGGAAAATATTTTTGGCTGTATTGCATACTGGCAGATGGCAATTTCCCTCTTTCTGTCATCACATAACACATTTTCAATGAGGTGTTTTAGCCAAAAAATGAAAACAGACCTTGTGCTTTAACTTGACTCTGTTTCCCCGTCCTCTTTATCCATTGTTACACCATCTCATTTCCCCAGGAACTGGGCATGGCTTCAGCCCCCAGCAAGCACATGTTATCCAGGGACAATATCAACAGCCACCTGGTAAAGAACATCATGGTGCATAGGTACCCTATGAATCTGCACTGTTTCTCTGTCCTTGTTTCTGTTCCTCTCTCACTTCAGTGCAAAATGTCTTCTTGCAATATATATTCCTGCCGTGAGCCACACGTCCCATGCCGAGTCAGACCATGGCAATATGTAAGGCCATTGTATGCAGCAGGCAGTGCTAAAGGGACATGGTACTCGCCAAGTAAAGAACTGCAGTGATAGAAAGTGGGGGGGTTGTCGTCCTGCCATGGACTGATGATGAAACCTTTTGTTTCATGACCACATAGTTTTGTTCTCACAAAGCTCTGGCTGATGCACAAAGTGGATGGTACCCAATTTCTGAGAAAACACTCATTTTTGCTGTTCTTTTGTTGTTCAACAGGCTATTTACCAAATGCTGTACAAGCTCAGTTCTGAAAACTGAGTTATTGTTTGCTTTGTGGGCCTTTATATGGCATCTATTACTATGATTCTCAGCTCTTGACAAACACTATCTTTGCTGTGCTCCTTGAGGTCAGAGCGGGGGACCATCCTCATTTCTGTCAGGGAAAGCGCGGCAGAGAAAGATGGAAGCTGAGTCCTGGTGTCCTGCTGGCCAGTGGCACTGGCACCGCTGCGCGGGGCCCTGATGCAGCAGGAGGTAGGCCGCCTTCCGGCCTCCTCTGCTTCGCCTGCGCAAGCCAGACATGGGAGGCTCTGGCTGGACACTGGAGGCTCTGCCTCAACACTCTGGCAGTAGGGAACCTCCACAGTTCTTGGCCATTGCAGAATAGCCCGGCTGGCTGCCTTCTTCTTCAGCAGAGGCAGGGAGGGAAGCTAGCCCTTGAGGACATCAGGCAGCAGCCTTGGCCGTGAGGCGGACCAGAGCAGAGGGGATCCTTCTCCCCCTGCATGGCTTGCTTTGCTGGTTTTCCACTGACTGCTTCTTAGTGGAAATGAAATGCTGTGTTTTAAAAACAGCATGTCCACAGACTGGTCCATCCTGGATTGGGAATAAGACCATAGTCCTTTGAAAAACACAAGTGATGTGATAGAGACAATCAGCAAGCTGGTTCATCGCCACAAGGTAGAGAAGGGGAATCATTTTAAATTTCTTCGGTGATTTCAATGTTAGCACTGTTAAAGTTGGCATTTCACTCTGAAAGCTTATTTTGTTAATGTACAAGATGCATTTTAGTTTAGAATACAGATTAGTTCTACCCTTTTATTAATGATCTCATTCTAGGTGATATGTCTTAGATTTTTAAAATATGAACGGGAAAATGCGAGGCCCTCTCTCTTCCCCTTCACCACTGCTCAGGGATAAAACAAGGTCCTACTCACATACGTGACTCATTCAAATCCACGTGCTACAGCACAGGGCCTTAAACACAATGTCTTTGTTCTAATTTAATACCTGAAGTCAAGCAAATGCCTTTCTAGCAAGGTGTAGGGTGATTACAGCTTTTCATGTGAGTCATCTCGCACTAGGTCAGCAATAGGGTTGGACGCCCAGCAGTGGGGAAGCACTGTGGTAGCACTTGATCATCAGCGAGATACCTGTGAAACTCCTGTGAAACCTGCTGTACAGGACCTGCCCATGACGGCCACAGAGTAAGAGCCCTGCACACTAGGAGCTATGAGATCTGAGGAGTGGCCCAGCTGATAAATCACTCAAAAATATAATTATCTGTTATTTTTCCCCTTTCCCTTCATTCAAGGCATTTCCTTTTCTCCCTCATTTAAAGCTGGCTGGAATAAAGAAAACCATTTTGTAAACATTTTGTCATGTCAGACTTCAGCTTTGCCCTAAATTTTGTATACTTTCATGGCCAGATAAAATCAAACACTTCATTTGATTTCAAGTAGTTCTACTAATTTTTTGCCTGATTGGTATGACTTAAAAACAATATTTTGTTTCTGTAAAATTGATTTTTTCTCATGAAAAAAGTTTTATCTTTTGTTTGTTTGTTTGTTTTATCTCTCTCTATGTGCAGTTCTTTTCCAGTCACCCTGACAACGGCAAGGCTAAATGCTGAGCATCAAAAGGCTGTTGCTTTTATCCAGCACTATGAAAAGTCCTCTCAGCTATCTGGAGTGATTACTGTCAGGCTGATTATTGCCTGATGACCAGATTGTTCTGCGTCTAAAAAGTGGGTATGAGTATTCTTCTATGGACATTCTCCTTAATGAGTCTACTCAAGATGCAGTTGTCATTGATGATGTTGTGTTGTCACTGAAGGGATCTGACTTGTTAAGTTTTCTGCTTTGAAATATTTGGATTTTTCTGAGGTCTTAGCTAGATTAACAATTTTTCACTTTCCAGTGTGCGCTTTCTAGCCATCCCTTTAGGTTTTCCTTAATGCATATGTTGTGGATACATATGCCAGTTTAAGGCAAGAAAAATCTCCTTGACAATCCATGTTATATTTCCTATATCTAATCAATGTTAGTCCAGACCTGGAAGAACTGGATACACCTGCTTGAGGTATGGTCAGGTCAAGTTTTTTAATCCCTGCCAGATCATCCACTTATATATGAGTAAAACAGAAATTAAGCAGTTGGACTTCTGTAAATGAAACCAACCATAGGAATGATAAATATTCATTATCACTATATTGCTATTTTATGTCTGTACATGCTTAAAACAACAAAGCACTAAACAAGGCTCCCAAAATTGTAAATGTCACACACCAGCAACATATACAGGACTTCTGAAAGCCTCATTGCTGCACATGACAAGTAATGGGAGAAGAAGTGAGCTGTAGAGAAATCATTTCCTATTTCATTTTATACATTTATTTAACCCAGCTGCTTATTGTAATGAACAATAGATGCTATCAATACATAGGAATACAGCCAAACATGCATTTAATTGCCAAAGCAGAAAAGTTTGCCTGTTTCTAACTAGGGAACATTATAAATATTTATATGAGATGAAATCGTGGGGTTTGAGCATCTGGTTTACATTACTATTATATGTATGCAAACACATTCCCTGCTCAACAGCCTTTCTGTAAGGGAGTTGTATCATTCTCCAGAATAATGTGAGTGTTTCTAGAGAAAGCCCGTTTCTGTGGGAAGCTAAGGCCCGTTGGATTTACAGAGGTTTGGGTGTGCACCTCCCTAGTCTTGACTCCGAAGGATCAGCCTGCATCTCCTCGGTACCAGGGGTGCCAGACTTCAAGTCGTTAGGGTGGTGGGCATGCATGCTCTGCCGTGCTGAGGTGGAGGTGCACCCTGGCATGCCAGCCAGCAAAACACAAAGCCGTGAAGCTCCTGGGACCCCAGCCCATTCCTGGACATGGGATGCCACTTTCGGGTTGGGTCTCTGATGGCTGGTGTAGGGCCAGTTGCCAGGGCAGCCTGGGATGGAGATGGGGAAGAGGTGGAAGGAGGGTGGCAATTAGGAACAAACAGGCTATGTGAAGCTGTGGACCATCATCTAAGTAGGTCACCCAGGGCCCCTAGAGCCTCCTGAGGGGCTGTCTGCCCTTCCACTGCAGCACCACTCTGTATGCAGGGCCACAGCCCATTTAATGACAGCATCAGTGTGGGGACTGGCGTCTCCCCTGGTCTCTTTCTGACTAACCCCAGTGGCTGATGTAGTTTTGGCAGTCAAGGAGCAGCAGCTGACTCACTGTGATGTCGGGAGCATCAGGGGAGATGTGCCAGGGCCACCTCAGGGTGATGGATTTTGGTCCCAGCAGCTTCTTCCTATACATCCAACATCGAACCTCAGGAGCACATCCTGGATGGCCAGGGTGGTTTTATTACTGATGCTTCTATTTTTAGAGTTTGACCTATAATAATGCACCAAGCTCTAAACCCCACAAACAATGCATGATTAATGTCCCAAGCAGGGCAGACTGCTGTAAAATTACAGATTGCTTTTTTAGTTTGAAGATCCTAATTTAGTGAGTGAGGTACCGGCCACTGAGATCCCTGGTACTCCTATCTGAACTGAGGCAGGGTAAGGAAGAGACAGAGGGCAATAAACTCTTGAGGGAAAAAATAAAAGATGAAGGACTTTGAGAAGGCTGAAGTGCTTAAACAGAAGAAAAAAAAAAGAGAGAGAGAGAAGGAAAAGGTGGTTTTATGGTGCAACACTCTTGCACACTGACTTTTTCCATGACTGTCTTATGGAGCTGCTGTCACAGCTATTCCCAAAATTGAGCAAGACTGGGTTTTCTGTACATATACTAGAACAGAGATCTGATCAAGCATTAGGTTTCTGTTCTATTTCAAACACAAACCATTTCTTTAGAGCTTTCCTCAGTGTTTCAGTCTGAACAAACCGGCTGTTGCATCATTTGTAAAACCCAAGCAGTTTCCTATGTGCTTCTTGCTCACTTTGGTAGGAGTGTGTGTGTTACAGCACAGCCTTGGCATGGGCCTCTCCTGCTGTGCTGGGGAATGGGGTTAGGTGTGTTTCCTGGGGACTCTGGAACGCAAATGCCTCACAGGAGACCGATTCAGACAGATTATTTTATAATGATTTTTACAGCTGAGCAAAAGAACAAGTATGGCTGCTCACAAATCTGGAACTCTTCATGTTCCCCCAGAAAAAAACTTAAACCCAAACCTCACTGGAGGGACTGAGAGTGAGGGTGAGCAGTGTAACGTGACTTTCTGATTGCACAAAGAAAATGCTACATGTATTATGCATTCCCCAAGCAGCAAAATGTGGGGGTTTGACAGCTTTCAGTTGTGATTTTATTTTAGTTGTTCTGCTTTACCTCATAATGGTGAGGGTATCTTAATTTGTTTATTTAAATACCCACTGAAACACATACTGAGCAAACAAATAAGTGTATTTACATTCACATTCTGTTGTATCATTTCTCTTTTCTCCAGTGAAAACTGTAAACAAAAGCTAACACAGCATTAATAAGTTACTGTCAGTGTAATTAATATGAAGAAGACACATTTCCCAAAGGAACACCTCATCGTTTCCATTTCTGTTTATCACAGCAGGTTACTAGTAAACAAATCTGTGTTTATTTTGCTCTCTGTAACCTGTGCACTGTTATTTCCCAAACAGGGCTCACTCTTGCAAAGGCTTGCTACCATAGCTACCAGGCAACTTACACGCACAGCAAAAACTGTGTCTTCTTCTCATTTGCTTCTGTAGGGGGAAGCTAATTGGTGAGGCCATGAAGGAGCAAAGTTTCAATATCTTCCATGACCGAAAGAATAAACATTGTTTTAATGTGGCAGATATTTTAAGAAATAAGAATAATATCAAGATACTTTATATTATTGGCAATAGCAAATAGGTTTGGTATACAGGAACGCCTAACCTCAGCACTCAGCATGGTTATATGTGCACCTTGCTCTCCTGGTGTAGGCCATTGCTTTTTGTACGGTTAAATAACAACTGTGAAGCTGGGAAAGTATTTTTTACAACCTTCTGGGGACTTTCATGCTACTGCAAGAATTTTGGAGTCAGTAACACATGCCATTCAAACCCAGCTTTTGCCTCAGCAGAGATAAGCTTAAGCAAGCTTAAGCAGCAAGGCCAGGAGGAGCCCTTCAGGCACCCTGTGAGTGCAAGGGTGGGTAATCAGTGCTCATACCGCTTGGTCCTCTGCTGCCGTCTCTGCTAGCAACCTCTGAAGCAGCTGTGCCTGCCATTTCCCTCAATTCAATGGGTTAAGGATAGGAAATTTAATAGAAAATGAATAGTGCTTATCTGGATACAGAATAATAGGGTTACTTATAAACACTGAAGCAGACACAAAGTTTAACAGCAATATATTAAAGGAAAATTTACATGCAGACTGCTTAGACAGATATTTTTAATATTGAAAAGTCGCCTTTATCAAAAAAATTGATCTGTCTGCCAGTCACTCCAGAGATATTCAAAATGCAATTGTGAATATATTACACTGAGATAGCATCTGGTATTTCCAAAAAGCAATGCAGGGCACAGACCCAGTGTGTTGCAGGGTTTCTGTGAGGAAGCAGTGCCCGTAACTAATGGATACTGATGGCCAAAGCTTTTGAAGTGCTGTTCTACCCAGAAAAGAATCACTCTCAGCTTGACTGAGGAGGTAACTCTTTCACCCCAAGTAATTTCGTCCCACAAAATCATCAAGGTGATCTGCTTGAAAAGGGTATGGTCTTCATTCAGGTCTTTCATTCAGACTCTGCTATGCTGAATATTACTGATATTAAAATTGCACTCGTTAACTATAATAACTACTAACAATACTACACTATGCCCCTTTTCAGAAGCCTGAAAGTGACTGTCATTTGATGGTTAGTCATAGGCTTTATTCTGCATCTGCTAATTGCATCAGGAATCAGTAACTCGCTCCCCTGGCAGTCCTGATGCTGTGCAAGGAAAACCAGTGCCTGTGGCACCATGAGCAAGCACTGCGTATCTTCTTATCGCTGCCCGCTGCAATCTCAGCTTACCTCACTGCTATTGATCTACCAGGAAAACAGTCAAAAGCTGGAAGACTACAAAGCAGCTTGTGTCAGATGACTGGATTTTTATCTCGCCAGTCTGTCACACCTGTCCAAGTATATTTCTGATACTTAAGCCATCCACTGTCCCAAACATGATTCATTAAGGTTAACGATTCTTCTGCCTGCATGCATCAGTCATTCTAAGCTGCATTAGTTCAACTCGAGCATATTTAAGGACTTATCATTAATTAAATACAGCTTGTACTGAGATTTGTAAATGTAAAGTGCTATCTAAAGACTAACTATTAATAATTGTCAGATCCTTATGAAAATTATAGAAATACATCCATATTTCCCCCCATCTGCCATCCGTGGGGGGAATGTAATTTCTCCATCAAATTTTATCTGGAGAGAGATGAATGTGAGTTCTCCAGAGCAATTTGTTTCCGACACCTGCATTCGATGCAAGCTGCATGTTGCGCCACATAATTCCCTTCTCTGTCTGATACCTATTTATGTGCTTGATCTTGGGAGCTGGGGTTTTCTCCTCAACTTCCTGGAAATATCAAGTTCTCTTCTTCATGGGCTCAGTGTTTTCTGTGCTGTAATTGTGGCTTCAGATGTGGTTTTGCCACATCTTGTGCATGAAGGGGCAGTGTGGGACAATTCTCTTGCTCCTCCTGCGGTCCATCTGCAAATAGGTGGTCAGTTCAAATATCACATCTTGCTTGCACTGGGCATTAGATACACTTGCATGCTAGAGAGACAAAACCAAGAGTGACTGTGAGACAGATCTTCTTCAGGGAAGAAGTAGTAGTGGAGGGGAGACCAAACCGAGAGCTTATTGTTAAACCACACTTCAGACCCAGAATTACTGTTGAGGATTTGCTGAGCTGAGATGCACAGACTGTTGGCTTTAATGATATTTGTGGAGGAGAACAGCACTGTATTCCAAAGCCATTATGGTTTCTGTGGAGATCTTTTCTCAGAGGATATTACTGCAAGGTTGAACAAGACAGAGTTTGGCAAGTCAGAGCTGCGGAATTCCGCAAGTGACTTTGGCAGATAGATTTTGTATTTTCCTTTCAAAAACTCAACACTTAGAAAAATTTCAGCTCTTGGAAGAATATTAAGAATACTACTTCACCTAGGGAACCCTTAATCTTGCTGTGGGCTGGCAGGACATGCTCCATTTCCACTCCTTTTTCTGGTTACGTTGCCCACTGGAGTAGGGAACAGCACACTTGCTCCAGGGAAAATTGTTCCATATAGAAGGCTTTGATGGGAGATCAGTTTGCAAAGGAAATCTAAGCATCTTCATACTGTTATAAAGAAGGCAAATAGTTATTTTGAGTAGTCCATTACAAATCCATTCTTAATGAGCAGAATATTGTTAGTGGGCATATTGCTGATTTCTGTATGTGTGAATTTTATTCTCACACTCTTGAAATAGTACGTCTATTCAGTAGAATAAATAAACCTCTGATGAAAGTGGAAAGCTCCATAGGTCTCCCAGCACATTTGGCTTTATATTGTCACAGGTAAAACCTATACCTGAGTGGGAGCAGATGATAAGACACCAGAGAAATACAACTACTGCCACTGAGAAAGTGTTTAAACTACAAAGACTGTGAGTGAAATAGATTGGAGAGAAAGGAAAAGTAAAAAGTAGATCTAGTGTCAGAAAAGAAGAAATACATCGTAAACAACTTCCTGAGGATGCTAAAATGTAATAAGTAGGTTTTAATATGCTCTATTTGTACATTTTTCATCCTTTTTATTATGACTTTTATTATGATTTAGCTTTCAGGCCATTCCCCTCCAAAATCCAGGCAAAGCACCTGATAGTATATTTTATAATAAATATGACAGGGAAAAGTCTTCAGTGAACAAGTGAGATTAAAAATATTCTTGAGCGGATGGTATTTGTTTTGGTTGTTGTTACTCACTGCTTCTCAAAGCCCTGAGGAATTCATTAGCACTTTTCCAGCTAGTACTTTTTATCTTTCAGCAGTTCATTTCTTTGTGCCATAGGTACATGTGTTTGTAGGAGTGTGCAGAGGATAAATACGATGCACCAAGATACTTTAAAAAGAGAGAGAAAAAAGGAAATTAATTGATCCAAGCGCTAAACAGCAATGGAAAATCAATCCCACCCTTTCTAAATAGATGCTGTGAAAGTGTGGTGGGTTGACCTTGG
>NW_010256115.1:135049-135365 GCF_000690775.1 Eurypyga helias
CTCTCCTTCCCATCAGCAGGTGATGTTCAGCCCTCCAGATCATTTCTCCCTGCATCCCTCTTTCTTGTCAAAATCTTTCCTCCCCACTCATCCCAGTGGCTCCTGATCTTCCTACCCGATTAGTTTCAGCTTCTCCTCCCACCCCTGTGGTTAGGCAGGCCAGGCAACCCTGCAGTCACTGTGTCTTGCTTCACTTCTGCCCTTGTTCAGCCCTTGCCCTGTTTGTGCTTAAGTCAGAACTTGCTTTGGCCAAGCGCACCTATGCTGCATGGAGAGCTTGGAGCTGCCTGCAGCAGGCACGTGGGAAATAGTGGAA
>NW_010256116.1:0-58060 GCF_000690775.1 Eurypyga helias
ATAAATATAAATATAAATATTTGAATACAATATCAAAATAAATGAACTCTTAACTCATCTTTAACAGAAAGCATGCCTCTTAACTTTAGAAGGAACCTTTCATGGTTTTGGAAATAGCTTCTTGGGATCCCTGAGGTACACCAGATCTGACAGACCAGAAGCTGACACACCATAAGGCTGTGCCACCATACAGTGAGACCTGGACAGGCTGGAGAGAAACCTAATGAAGGTCAGCAAGGGCAAGTGGGAGGTCCTGCACCTGGGGAGGGATAACCCCATGCACTGGTACAGGTTGGGGGGTGACCTGCTGGAAAGCAGGTCTGCAGAGAGGGACCTGGGAGTCCTGGAGGGACAATCAGTTGACCAAGAACCAGCAATGTACCCTGTAGCCAAGAAGACCAATGGTATCCTGAGGGACATTAAAAGGAGTGTGGCCAACAAGTTGAGGGAGTTTATCCTCCTGCTCTACTCTGACCTAGTGAGGCCATATCTGGAGCCCTGTGTCGAGTTCTGGACTCCCTGGTTCTAGAAAGACAGGGAACTGCTGGAGAGAGTCCAGTGGAGGGCTACAAGGATGATAAATGGAATGGAGCACCTCTCTTATGAGGAAAGGCTGATAGAGATGGGCCTGTTCAGCCTGCAGAAGAAAAGACTGAGAGGGGTTTTTTATCAGTGCTTATAAGCTTCTAAAGGGAGTGTCAGGAGGATGGGGCCAGACTCTCTTCAGTGGTGCCCAACAACAAGACAAGGGGCAACAGATACAAACTGGAATATCCAACCTGCTCTAGATGAACCTACCTTGGAAGGGGATTGGACTAGATGATCCCCAAAAGTCCCTTCCAACCCCTCTCATTCTGTGATTCTGTGTTCCATGATAAATTATTCCCTCTTTTTACAGTTAGGAAACAAATTAATGGTGTTGATTGCCATCAAAAATTGGTATTCTTTACAACTTACACCATTGGTCAGAAAAATCACTTCAGAACTGAGAAGGCTGCATATGTTCCCAAGATTAGTTTACATGGCTTTCACTTACAGTGGTATCCTATTTTATACAGGTGTTGAAACAACTCAACAATGGAAATAGACAGAATAAATATACCATCAAAAATAAAAAAGAAGTACTAACCAAAACCCAAATGGCTTTCTTTGACAGAGCCTGAATGTACCATCTGTTTCTATTTCATTATAAATTGATGTAGAAAATTGATATGCAGTACTATTTCTGGGTAGCTTCTCATTTGCATTTGCTTTTGTTAAAAATGGGCCTAACTCAAAACCATCATGCTGAAACCCGCCAGACTTTGGAAGTAAGTGTTCAAACCAGCCTGGGGTGTTCCAGCCATAGCCTGGATCCACATCTAAATGGTGCAGCTGCCCACATATGTATAGCATGCTAAACCACAACTTTGGATCTGGACACCACACAGCTTGTCAGATGTTCAGGCTCCTGATCCAAATTGCCCACTTTTATTTAGGACTGTTACAATTGAATCATTATATTGACATAAGGCTTACCACCTAGCTACATTAAATAACCATATAATCAGTTAACTCAGGCAGCCAACATGTAATAGCAGCAGTATGTTTACTTGAAAGCAATACTAAGAATAGAAACTCAGTCATCTCTGACTTAATATGTGCAGTACAATGAAATCACTTGAACAAAACTGGGTAACAGTTTGCCATGGCCATGACTGTGATTTACCTCAATGTAGATCACCATCCCAAGGTAACATTTCATCCTACAGCTGGAGGAAACTGAGTTACAGCTTCCTAACCCTGTATGGTAGTCCAAATCACTCTCAGACAGAAATGGAACAGCCAAAGAGCTCCTCAGACCTAAGCCGGTGACATATTTGCTCTGTTGGACTCCATGCGGGGCAAAAGCAGACGTAAATGAAACTCCTCCCTGACATCCACTTCTTTCCCTGCATGACCTGTATTGGAGAAGCTTAAGAGACAAGAGATGCAGGAACCAGCTCCAAAATCTATGTGTCTATGGTGGATATGCCTATCCCCATGATCAGATGTATTTGTGAGGCAAGCATTTACATGAGTTTACTCAATGTTGTTTACACAACACAAGGAACTTTGAATGCCTGCTTTAGTCCAAAAAGCAACATGCTCTCTTTCCTGCCCTCTAATAATTCTGAAATAAGTTTTTTCTTTGGTTTAGTCCTCTCCATTCATTCTTATATTTATTTTATGAGTTTCTGGAAGGAAAAGAATGAAGAATTCAGAAAGATTTAATTTGCTCGAAGAAACTTTGTGCTTTAGTGTTTAGTATTTGAACATACTGTTGATGTTGAGTAGGGGCGCTAGAACAAGTGTGAATGCAAACCTTGCTGTGCTGTGTATTTGCATTTCCGGCATTTAGAAAATGTCATTCAAAAATAGAAACAGACAAGTTTGCGCTCCTTTCAGAGCTACAGGATGCAAAGTAAAGGATTGTCTGCACAATTGCCAAGAGCCATGGCAGTAATATCCATACTTCTGCAGACCAGTAGGAAGGGTAATTTTGACAGCAGGCCAGTGATATACAGGAGATGGGTGTTCATGCTGCCTTACCACAGGAAAATTTGGATCCATCATTCCACATTCTGGGCTTGAGCAGCAGTCTGGGAGGCACTAGGCATTAGACCCAGCATGTGGCTCCAGACTGGCAGGAGGAGCAAGGAAAACAAAAGGTTAATTTGCATTTCCTATGTTCTTCACCTTCTGTTGTATAGGGCTTAAATACTTGGGTTCTAGGTTGTTAGGTTATAAAGCTTGTATTATATGTGATAATGTGAAAATCCAGATAAATGCATAAGTAAGAGATATTTGAAACTCACTGCTTTCCATTCAGTAAAAGATGCTGGTTATTTCTATAACTTGTTAATGAACTGGAACTTTCTCCTTTCAAAAATCTCAACTGGTATTTCTTGTCAATCAAGCCACTGCTTTTTAAAATTTTCAGGTCATAGTAATCAAAAAAAATCTGTATTAATTACATTATATTTTTTCTTTATGTTGCCACACCTTGTTGACAGCATGCCAGAGAAGGAAGAGATCAAAATTGGTACATTTATTGAGAAATTGCAGAATTAAGCCTGCTATGCATTTATTCTAAAGAACCTGGAAGTATAGAAAACATAGAGAATCTGGAAGTGGAGATACAGTAAATGAAAGGTAAATCTGGCATTTATTGTAGATATCTAATATTACTCTACCTCTTTGAAGAATTAAGTCTAAAGGGTACAACCTGCATAAAAAGAAAGTATATTCACTTTGTCCTGTTTGTATATAAGGTGTTGGATAACAGCATGAATATTGCCAGTAGGAAAAGGAAAAGATACCATGGCATAATGAACACAAATTATTGTAAAAAAAATTGGTAGTACAATTTAGCTGCAGGTTTGTGACAATATGAGGGATCTCAGCTGTTTGACTTAAGGCTGTAATCCCAAATGGTGTTGAAACTCCTGTTGATTTTAATGTTGCTTATGTGTAGCTGAGTCATTGTCAGCTTTTACACCACATTGAACTTGCTGCAGGTGTACTTTGTGAAACTTGTGCTTTATAATCCACTCGCTGGACAGCACAGTGTATGACAGCATCAGTGTCAGTCTGTTGTTTGCAGTCTATGAAATATATTCCCCTTTGGGAATTGTACAGTCCTATTTCAGTTCATATCTGTAGGGACACAGATGCTGTCTGCTGCAGAAAAGAACTTGGTGATATTTCTGCCTCCTTGTAGAACTGTGTTTGTAATCACAGGTTGGGGCTTGCCTTGTGTCTTTACCGTGGCTTGCTCTTGCTTAGTTGTATCCCTTGAAGCATTTGCACTAGCATATCAGAAATACGTGTATGTCAAAGAAATAACTTGGTTTTGCAATGTCTTTCCTACCTGTGTTTAATAGTGCTTTGTTTGGTAGGTGCACTGGGTAGAGGAAGGATAAACCAAACTTAACAGACATTTTCTTCTTTAGATTGTGCACTTTTCCCTTGGAATATTCTGCATCAGTGGTAGCACCTAGGTTAGCTACCAGCTGAAAATGAATGGATTTTTCATGATTTCCAAGGATCTAACACACTGCTAGTAGCCCTTAGTGGGGACAATGGGACACAGATCTTGTGAACATTAATTAAATCACATTTATTATATTAGTGAGTTTCCATATGCTGTTGGATCAGAGAGCAGGAAAATGATAAAATGTGAAACTAAATAGTTATATTTAACATTACACATACCTGACTGTGAACTTTGAAGATGACCTACCTACAAACAACAAATGAATGCTCAGTATGTGTCTATGTGTGTTGGGTTTCTGTGGTGTGGAGTTGCTAGCAGAGGAAGGGGCACAGGGATAAATCTGGTGAGAAGCTGCTAGAAGCTTCCCCAGCTACAGGTCAGACCCACCTCTGGCCATGGCCAAGCCAGTCAGTGCCTCTGCCAGTTAATGTATTTAAGAAGGGAAAACACAAAAAGAGAAGCAGAAACAAAGTGGAGATAAACAGTGTGGAAAGAGGAGTGGGATGCGAGGTAACCAGGCAGACCCCCAGGTCAGTGCAGAAAGATGGGGAGGTAGTGTGCTAGAGCAGAGGTTCCCCTTCAGCCCACGGTGAGAGGGCAGGCTGTGCCCTGCAGCCATGGAGGGTCATGAGGGAGCAGAGACCCCCCTGAAGCCTGGGGAGGGCTCCATGCCACAGCAGGCAGCTGCTCCTAAAGAGCCCATGACTGGGTTGGAAGTCCGCTCTGGAGTGGGCCACTCCTGAAGGACTGCACCCCACAGAGGGGACCCACGCTGCAGCAGATGGAGGAGAAAACTGCAGCCCGTGGGAAGGAATCATGACAGGGAAGTTTGTGGAGGACTGTCTCCCATGGGAAGAACCCTACACTGGAGCAGGGGCAAAGTGTGAAGAGTTATCCCCTCCTGAGGAGGAAGGAGAGGCAGGGACAAGGTGTGGTCAACTGTCTGGGAAACCCCCATCCTCATCTCCACACCTCTGTGATGCTGGCTGGGGGAGGAGGTAACCTGAGAAGTAGTGGATGGGGGGAAGGTTTTTAAGACATGTTTTGTCTCTCCTTGCCCTACTCTGATTTTGATTGGTAACTGATTGAATTGATTTTTCTTCCTCAAGTCACAACTGTTTTCCCCGTGGCCATAATGGGTGAGTGATCCCTCCCTGTCCTTGCCTCACACCACAGAACTTTCCTTAAATTTTCTCCACGTCTGACCATAAGGGGGATTGAGGGAGAAGTCTCATGGTCTTTTGTTTCTGGGTGGGCCTAAACCATAACACCAGGTCTAGGCAAGTTTTAGACTTCTTTTCTTGTTTTATATAGTACCTGCCTTTAGAAGAAAAGCAGAAGTACAAACCTGGGGCAGAGTGTTATTTTGTTTGGATGATCATGGAGCAGGACTGCAGGTCTATCCTACACTCTTGACACAGGCTCAGGCCAGTATAATCAAAGATAGCAGATTACAAGTTCTCTGAAAATAAATTCTCTTTTGTTTCCCTCCCTTACTTTATTTCAAAATGTTAGTTAGCAGGGCCAGTGAAGTTTTGATTTGTAGTCCATAAAATTGAAACAAATCAACCTGGTACCTTGCACAGCTTGTATGGTCAACTGAAAAGTTTTTAAGGCTGAAGACATAAAAGAACAGCTAAACAGAGGAGCTTTAATTATAGAAGAGTAAATAAATTCAGAGATTTACCTGAAAAATGGAAAAACACCCACTGAAAGGTTTCTACCGGACTTATGTGTTTTTTATAAATATTACCAATTAGTTGTTTATTCAATTAAGTATATTATGGACAGTGCTGAACATACTTATGAAAGAACCGGACATCAGCAGACCTTTTTTCCCCTTGGTTCTTTGTAAAGAGCACAGGGAGTTGTTAGGCATTTGAACATGAAAATGCAAGCCTATCTAGTTTACTTGGTGAACACAAACCAGTTTTCAGCCCCCTTTTCACAAAGTCCTATAATAATGAATAACTAAATGTTATAAAGGACTCATTTCACAATAGAGAAAAAAAGTAAAACTGAGAGTAAATTAATTGTCCAAGGTCACAAAAAGAATCCATGGCAGGGAAGTCAATGAAATCAACATGTAGCACCTTTTTTTTTGATAAATGTTACTCTGTCTTTTATAGGCTTCACCTGATACTATCCTAGATCATGCAAGATTTGTTCAAGAAAAATTAAGCCGAATTTCCTGCTCTAGATTTACTATTATAAAAATGATAGCCATGTTATGTTAAGGACTCAGAAACTATAGATAGTTAGAGATTTTTCTCCCAACTAGAAACTCTAAAAATAAAACAACTCTAAATCAGTGCTAAAGCAACATTAAAGTGGTATTGATCCTATTGAACAACGAAAGTGTATATGTTTGTGTTTATCTTATCTATCAATAAAATATATAGACAAAAGAAGCTTGTAATTCTCATAGCTGTTGACAGCAGCAGCAAGAAAACATTGCCAAAAGAGAGACTTTTATTGATCATCTTTAAGTTAATATCTTTCAGGGGACTGTGTCAGTCACTCACCTCCAAGATAGAGAAGTGGAAGGGTGGAAGTTTTGCTGCCAGCTGATGAGGAGCTGCCAAGGTAGTCTTCCCTCTTGTGTGTGAGCTTCATCAGCTCTGGAATGCTCAGCAGCTGGGAATAGCTCCTCAGTGTAAAATTCAAAATAATCTATTTTCCTCTTCAAGAAGTGGGGTTTTTTTTCCCAGTGACCCTGTGAAAGAGATGGAGAAATAAGATCTAAAATAGATATATTTCAAGGTGAAATATTCTCTACAATGTCTTTAACCATTTTTCCAGCTCCTTTAACCTCAAGAAATACACTTTGTCTCTTAAGACCAATGTGATGACTCTCCAGCTAACCAAGAGTATGCAACTTAGCAATGCAGCTGGCAGTGGCATCCGAGGAAATGATGCCACAGGAATTTACTACTGACTTGCTCCTGTAGAAGTGATCCTTTGAAAAAGAGGAAGGTGTCTGGGTGTGAAGTTGCGACGTCTTGTAATACAGCCACACTTGTTCTGCAGAAAAAGTAAAGAAAATATATTTCAGTTTTGCAGGCTGTCAGAGTTATAGCTTTTATAACCATTAAGAGAACACCATGAACTTTAAATCTAGGCATTCTTAGAAAGGTTAGAAGCATCTTACCTACCAGAGGGTCTTGTCATCCAAATTTTGTGGAATTAGTTACAGTTTCCTGTTTGTTTTTTCTTTCTGCGGTTGTAGGGAGGAATGCAGAAAGTACAAACCAAACCTGTTCATGTGGGGAGAGCAAGGAAAGTAACCACAGATAGTCTGTCAACAGGAAACAAACAAACCAAACCAAACAAACCAAAACAAACAAAAAACCCCCCACCATAGACTTTTTACCAAAAAAAAAAAAAAAAGAGTAATTATGTCCTTGTTAATCTCCAAAGGGTATAACAATGTTAAATGTTGCACCAAGTAACATGGGGAAAATAATATGTTGGCTGTATCTCTTAAAATTGTTCTAGGATAATCTACTGAAAAAATATTTCTGTCTTCCAAAAAAACCTATGTAGATGGTAGTAGATTCTGAAAATATGTAGATAAGTATAAATTTATCAATGACCTTAGAAGCGAAAGTGTTACCAGTCACTGCTTTTGTGATGTCTTTTCTAATGTTTAAACTTCGGGGAATAACTGATTAAATACTAAGTTGTATCACCTTGTAAGGACACTTTAACAAATCTGTTTATCTTCCAAGGACGTTAATGTGTATAATGCAAGGAAAGTATTCCTAATTTAAAGTGTGGAAAGTTCGGCAGACAGGGATCTGTGTCTTCACTCTTTTCTTAAAAACTACGGCTGGAGATATTATCGGAAAGAAAAAACCCAACCCTCAATAATATCTTTCTGGGTGCTGAATGGTAAACACAGGCATTTAGCGGGAAAAATGCTAGGTGCCTTGCACAGACGAAATAACAATACAATCTTTATCAGAATAATGTCTATTGCTTTTCATTTAAATTCTTTTGGGTTTGAATCCTGAACGACTGCCTTGATTGTCATTTTTACACTCAGTCTCTTGTACCATGCTGAAAGTCTCAAGTTAATATTTTATTTTCATATGTGGAATGTAATTTATCTTGAATTGTATCATGTAGTCCTCCTTTACTTTACATGATTTATTACAATACTTTTTCAGTGTTTGATTAGGTAACATTTAACTTTGAATTCCAAACTTGTCATCTTGTGTCTTTTAGGGATGATCCTACAAATACTTACAACGAGGCATCATTTATTCTCTGTAGCCCAATTAACTGTGCTGGGAAGATACCTGGTAACAAAATCTGTGAAATGTTTGTCAGTCTAGGACTTTAAATTTATAAGCATTTCAGAACAAAAACATTTCATAGTGCCATACGGATGCAAAATTCACTATTTGTACATTATTTAACATTGCATAACATTCTTTCCACTATGTAATACATTATAGATTTCCTAGAGAGAATACAAAGTCGAAAAGTGACATTTCTAGAATCTAGGAAGAAGCTCTATTGTTTAGCTTCATAGTTTTTGCACAGCTTGTATTTTCATAAACCCTGCAGTCTTTAGAGATGAACATTTGCCAATGTTTTAACTCTTCAATCTCTTCTAGGCTTATTGATCTCATTAATGCACTCTTCTATTATTAAATAATTCCATTTGTATGCTTCATTCACATAGTATTCATGTGCACTGAACTCTGACCCAGTCATCAAATCAGGTGATGCTAGTGTATGAACTCCTTCTGTCTATTCATAGGTACCATCCTGCCCTTTTCTTACTTAGTGATAATTTGAAAAAGTTGGAACATCACTTTTATATGACTTTATGTCATTAATATAAAAAAGAAAGAGGTGGAGACCCTGCCTAATTAACTTCTTAATAGCATCAAAAAGATCTATTAACTGTCTGTTCAGTATCTTTGGCCAAATCTCTGCAGTTGTCAAAGGGAGTACAGCTTTGTATAAAATCTGTTGATCTACCCTAGCCAAACATCATGCCCATAGCATCTGCACTATCTTTTGTACTTTGATGTGGTAGTAAAAATAGTTTCCAAGCTAGCATCCACAGCTGATTCAAAAATAAAGGTTTTAAATCAGATTCATAAATACAAGTATGTTTCTGAGGAGAGGTATCAAATTTTGAGTAATTATGATCCACAATGGGCTACTAATCATCAGTCATGAGCCCTCTAGCATCTCCTGGTTAATTGTTCAAATGTTCACAAGTTTCAGGTGTTTTAATTATTTGAGATGGACCAATTATGAATCTTAAGATTTCCTCCTGGAAGGGCAGAGGGATTTCTTATTATTTGCAATAAGACTGTAAGCCAATATGAAAATTGAAACTTCAGCTTGAATTACCAACCACCCACTCTCCAAATCTGAGAACAGATAAACTAAATAGTTCACCAAAAATAGCCTGCAAATTTGCTGTCCAATCTGTTCCAGGAGAGCTTACATGTAGCAAAATGTGTTAAAGGCAATGAGACTTTGCTCATGAACAATTCATAAATCTAGTAGAACTAAGTTGGTAACAAATATTATTCATGCAAAAGAGAGTGATACGTCTATTAACTTCCAGTCATCAAAGCACATGGAAAGTTCTGCATACAGCCGTGCTCTTCAACTCTGTCGTCATTTGGCCTTTTTGCATACTTAAGTTGCAACTGAAATTAAATACCATGGTTTACAGTTTGCTGGGTAGCCCTAGGCTTTTCTTCATGTAATCAGTATTTCTTGGCTTCGTGTAGTACTACCCATGGAGCAGTTCCAGAGACCTCCGCCACTGAAAATACGGGAGGTCTGGGCTTCTCTCATGTAGTTGGATGGACAGCTTCTGTTGTTTTGGATGTGAAATTATAAAACCACACTGAAGATGCCTCTGTTAGTATGTAGAAAAAAAATCATGTTGGGATTAATTTATGTATTATCTACCTTGACAGTTAAGTGCTCCTGATTTTTAAAATTAGATCAGAACATTTCCTTTTTCCTATATTTTTGATACTGCCAGTTCTGATTCTTTTCTTCCTCTGTGATTTTGATTTTAAATCTGCTACTGGTTTTACTTCCTGCATTTGTTTCCATACAGGCTTTTTTTCAGTAAAGGGAAACTCATCCTCAGCTATTCACATGTTGTGAGCATTTATTGGGCACCATTTTGCTCTCTTGAAATGTTCTGTGCTAATTAATGCTTATTTTTAGTTTCATCCATTATTTTTCACTTGTTTTAGCCATCACAGTGATTTATGCTTTCCTTCTGCTTTCCAAATGCTTATTTTAGAGACAGATTTTACTTTTGTTATGATTAAATGCTTAAACTTTTGGGAACATATATCACGGCTATTTTGTACACTGTATTTTTCTGGGGAAATGTGGAATGTTTAACTTGTCACTACTCTTCAGTTACTACAGGGTTAATGTAACTTCTGTGTTTTGGTGGTGTCTAGAGACCCTACCATGGGTCAGAGCCCAAGCTGTTTTAACTTTCATTTTTATGAAGCAAGGTTTCTGGGCATCTAATCTCCTAAGTCAATTCTTTCGCCTTTTTTGTTCTACCTTGGAAATTGCACAGCTTCTAAAATAAGGTGCAGAGCCTGCAGCTCCAGAGGGAACACAAGGAGGGGTTATTCTTTAACAGAGCAAGCAGGAAAAAAAAAACCACCTAGGAGAAAAGACTCCCAGAACTTGGGTTGGTTTTTCTAAAGGAAAATAAAAGAGGCAGAGTAACAGTTTTCTAATATGTAGAAGATAGTTTCAAGGTCTGAAGGAATGAGTTATTTTTCACAGCCACTGGCATACAAAGAAATAATGGCCTGAAATGGCACGAAGGGAGATCAGTTTAGATAATTGGAATGCCTTTCTAGTGCAAGGGAAGTTAAACAACGGAGTGGGTTACTCATGGAGGTTACGGGACTTTCTTTGCTAGAGCCTTTATAGCACAGGTTATGTTAAACATTGTCAGATATGGTTCTCATGTGGTTGTTAATGACACAGGGTTGTGGGGTGGTCCTACACAAGTAACAGGCTGAAGTAGATCAATTGATCAGATACTGAAGCTGGCAGCGTGTATGCCAGTCTGAGCATGTGGAGTGAGTGAGCGCATGGCCTTTGTGCTGGCCTTTTACATCTGCTTGCTGCAGATTTAAATTTATCTGCCTGGTAAAGACAGGCAAACTCATACATAAATACAAAGCCAAGAGAGGCAAAGGCTTTTTTTAATACCTGTTTTGTTTCTACAATTCCTGTAATTATGATTTGATAAGTACATAAATGTATGTACAAAGTACTCATTTAGCTGTAACCTCAGCTTGTATAACCTGCATATAGACAGCAGGTCAGCACAGTTTATGTTTAGTCATGATCTGAGTATATGAAGGAAAAGCTAATACACCAAAGATGCTAATATGACAGTTGTTGGTAGTGGTCAAAAGAAGTTGGTGTTTTCACATTTTGAGAGACTTGTTGAAATGCATAGCTTAACAGATGTCTCTTCTCAAATTAGTTGTTACACAGTGCAAATTTAAAATTCACAAAATTATTAATGGCTAATTGAGGTTTACTGAGAGATGACAATCTCCTATATGGTTGCAAACTGTTTCAGTGTCACTGTCTACTTCTCTGCTCCAGTGCTTTGCAATGTGTCAGTAGTCAGCTTTAATTTGTTCGGTTTAATTAAATTCCACCTGAATAAATGTATTCCACGAAGCTGAAGGAGATGCTGAAATTTCTTGGATGATGTATGCAGTTGAGATCTAACTTGATAATGTGCAACCTTAGATGGTAAGCTACTGTCTTGCATAAAGGTGAGCACTGTACAAATACTAAAATGATAATTTAGATGAACTTGCAATGAAAATTCTATAAAGAAAGCAAAAGAAAATTGCAAGCAGAAGAATATTTTAATATGCCTTTATTCTTAGAATAACAAAAGTCATCAGTAGATCAGAAGTACATTTCACTTTCAAAGCACAGTCCCATTAAGATTAGCAGCTTGTTTACTTAGCCTGATACTGTCCTGTTTACCCATTACATTAATTAAACAACTAGTACTGTAATCAGATAGCACAGTATTTTCTGCTTAGATGTCTTGCCCTTGGTAGAATGAGAGTTATGAATTATATGTGTATGATCTGTGATGTAAGGAATTCAAATAAATGCTGGGTTATTGTAAAAAACTCAATGAAATATTTACAAAAAAAATGCTCCCCCTGTCCAAAACATCCTGGCCCACAGCTAATTTATGAGATGTGAGATTAAAAAAAAAAATATCTAACAAAACAACAAAACCAAACCCAACTACAAGCCATAAATAAATTAGATAATTTGTTGAGCTTGGCCAAGGATTGGGTCAGCGCATCGTCAGATCGTGTATAACCCTAGTGAGCTAAAACTTATTCAGTTTATTTTCTTAAATCTGTTCTGGCCAGTAACATCCTTCTGAGAAGGAGGCAACCCAAATGGGAATAAATTCATTATAAAATCTTTTCTGAGAGCATTTAATTTACTTACCTGAGATCATGCTGACTGACTAAAGGAAAAGAATGACATACCGGTATTTTGGATCAGAAACAGTGCAATTATTTTATTCAGTTCATAAGGAATAAGCTGATTAACATTATAGAATCTGCCCAACGGTCCATCTAAAGTAGGGGTGCACAGAAAGATTCTGTGAACTGACTGATAGAAGCTTGTTGCCCAATATATCATGCCTGTTTATGCAATGAAGAATCATGGGTCCACATCGTTCAGGTAACCAGTGTCCACAGATGCCAGGTGCAAAACTTGTCCTTTCAGGAAAGGAAATAGGTTGTTCAGAGATTCCTCTTCTCTTGTACTTTAATTGTACAATTCTCTTGTAACTTTAATAATACTAACTCTCTTTCAGGAGCTGCATAAAATTCATTCTCTTGTATGATTTTACAGTACATTAATGTAGCTTCTAAATCAGTGTAATTGTCTGACCCCTTCCTTGCAGGGAAATTCGTGTGGACTACATTTCCTCTCTACATGCTCCTAAGGTAATATTGCTTGTTACGTTATTTAATTTCACTGATTAGTATGTTCAGATCTATACCTTCCTTTCTTCTGATTCCTTGCTTTGCAAGATCTATTTAGTTTAGGACAGTCTTCCAAAGGATAAACTTTATTGCCTGAAAATTTCAAGGCATAGTTGACAATAAGTACTGGCAGATAAGAATAGTGATTTAAGAGGTTACTCTCACTGTACGTGTGTTTCTAAATTCCTATTGAGAAGTAATTTTTATACTGATGTAGACTTAAATAATTGTTTATTATATTTTCTCATTATGGTGATATTTTCACTTGCCTATACCTTTACTGAAATAGTCACAACTACTTTCATGTTTATAAAATTGAGAAATTTAACACCTGTTTCTTTTGTTAGTAAAAGAGATATCCTAGGTAACTAAAATTTTTCTACTTTCTGACACAGAAGCAGCAGCCTGTGTTGCTGTAACATTCCATATGTATTGACATAAATGTAGCAGTTGTGAATTTAATTTTCCTCTAATTTTCTAGATTATTTTAATTTGTGAGAGGATTTGGAAATCATGATTGGTATAATCACATAAAATTTCATGGAAGTCTTTATTTGCATGTTGAAATTAAAGTCCAAATTACTGAGTCTAAGATTTGGAAGAATTTGGTCCGAAGACAAGCAACAAACAAGAGGCTGAAAATGGACAGCACCTACTTGTAATAAACAAAGAGCCAGGCTGAAGAAGGGTCCAGGTTACTCACATAGGAAGCTCAGAATATCAGCTCAGAATAAGCAGAACAGAGACCCACCTACAGCCAGGCAATGGCAGCAGTAAGCACTCTGATGTAGCTCAAAACAAACCCTTCTTTAGTTGAGCCTTTGGACTGCTAGAAGCTGACTCCATCCAGCTGGGATCTGAAGCCAAAATCTCATAGAGCCAGAAACCCTTGTCCATTTTCTGAAAGAATTTAACATGCATTCGCTTTTCATTTCAGCAGAGACCAAAAGAAGGATTAGTTTTGATAATATGCCCAGAGATTAGCAAACACTCTTGGGAATCCACAGACTTATGTTTGAAGGCTCTAATCCACATATCACGTCTCCCAGGAAATTTTCCAAACTGCAGGTTTACACAGTGAGTTCCCCCATGAGGTCTCTTTAGCTTTCTCAACCTTGCATTCCCTTCCATGTACGTGCCATTCTGCATACGGTGGCAGTCCTAGGTGCCATAGGAAGCATAAAATAATAGAATGGCCCCTCCTGGAGTGCACCAGACTGACAGCAGTTCAGAAGGGAGGAGTATACTGCCAGTGTGCATGCAGAGAAATAAAGAAGGCCAGTGGGCAAACCTGAAATGAGTTCAGTTTTCATCTTAAGTTTGATCATATTTGGGGCAATTTTTTAACAAACAAAAGAACAATGGTATTATAAAAAAGAGCATGTCATATTATTAGTAAGGTATGAAACTTAGGCAAAATAACCATGCCTGGGGCTAAGAAATTACCCTCTCTCCTCCAGTGCAAGATTTTGCAGTCTTAGGGTGTCAGAATCCTAGATTTCAAAAGTACGGGAAGATTTGTTTAAGAAATGTCCTCAGGCAATATGGACTCTGTCTCTAGCCCTACTGCAGATCAGGAAGACTGTAATGGCTAATGGAGTAGCTGGTGAAGCAAAAAGTGGCTCACTGAAGCAGATGATGGGCTTAATGCTGAATTGCCTTGCTACATAGTTGGGTTGGCAATAGGGCCCCATGATTTGATAACCACAATTTGCAGGTTGATGTTACAAGAGGAGGTTGGAAGGCAGCAAGTGCTCTTAACAGTTGCTTCACCAAGAAAACAGAGGAAAGACTTAAACATACTATTATTACACTTTGTGCAGAGAATAATGGATTGATGTGATTGCTAGTAACAGAGACAAAATTAAATTCCCAGAGGAAATATTAATTCCTGTAATAAGTATTAGGTTTAGACATCATTCAGAGATCAGTGACAATTAAATTGTATGGGTGCTCAGAGAGATCCGTTTTTTAGTATTTTCTCCCCAGAGGGCTGCAAGCTTTTGCATTCGATTAGGGTAGCCACTCAGTCTGAGGCATGTTTAGTTGATTTGCTAAGGTGACTATATTTCTCTTTATTCAGCTACATAATGGTGCTCATTTTGTGACATGACTGTTAGTTTTGTTCTTTATAAAACTATTAACAAAAATCATAGAATGGTTTGGGTTGGAAGGAACCTTGAAGATCATCTAGTTCCAAACCCCCTGCTGTGGGCAGGGACACCTTCCACTAGAGAAAGATGAGAAAGATAAGAAAAATGAGAAAGAATATATTGTTTTGTTGATCTCCCTATTGCTACTTTGTTCTTCCCCTTCAATACAGTTTTATCAAGTCATTTCTTGCATTCTTTGTGAGTAGGGAAAAGTGGAGCTCACTCAGTGCATCTACTTTACTAACTGGCATGGGGTTATATTTGGTTTCATGTCATGTCCCTGAATCTCTGCCCACATGATGTTTTATCAGCATGAATTTTACACTAGTTTCCTTTCTGAGATTCACTGGTCATGCTTAGAGAACTGGCTGTTCCACATTTCTTCTTTGCACCAGGAGGGAAATGACTTGGAGTGAGCAGTGTTGTGCTTGAGCGAGTATCACAGGAGAAGTATGGACATAAGACAATCTCACTCTCAAAAAAACCCCTTCATCAAACTAAGTTAGTGAGGTAACAGCACCTTGAGCTCATAAGCAGTTTAATTTTATTTTCCTGGATTTTTGGTTAGTGTCTCATTTCCGTGTTCATTAGTGGCTTCTGGAAATTGAAGGTTACCCTTGCTACTGACTGCCAGACAAAGTCTGAGAAGAGTTGCACATGTTTGTAATTAAGTGGTCAAGCTCGGCTGGCACTAGTAAAGCCAAAGATGGTAACCAGCTCAGGACAGGGCAGGGAGAAGTAGACAGAGGACGCGTGTGAGACCAGCCTCAGAGGACAGGACAGATGAATCTCAGGAGTTCAGGAGGAGAATCATTACTGGCTAATTTTAATAAAGGTCAGTGTCTTGTGTATGCCTATACCAGGGTAAGCCTACATCATTACCACCCACTACTAAAGAGAGAAGTATAACAATCTTCTAATGCTCTAATTAAGAGAGTAATTTTCTAAGGAATTTCTTCCTTACTTTTTTTTCTTAGTAGTCAGTTAATAATTGTGACATTTTTCTTGGCTTTAACTGTGTGTCCCTGGAGGCATGTTAAAGACCCCCTGTGATTAAAATAGTGGGAATCGTGTTGCTGAAGTGACATTAACAGAGATACTTATTAAAATTTGGCCCCTGCTGTTTGTGGTTTTTCAAGACTATACTTCTTCAGCGAATTTTAAAATACAATTACATGATGCCTGACAACTAGAAACTATGCTATAGCCCAAATGTTAAGTGACAATTAGAGAAGTAATTATGGACTGTCATAACACCTGGAAACAGAAGTGCTAGTAGATTGTTTAATGTTGCATATAACAGATCATTGGTTTTGTTGCTGAGGTAAGGCAGATATCTTGGCATACTATGATTGTACACAAAACAATTGCATGTCCTACCATGCTATTTTAATGTTTGTAAGGCATTTGCAGTGTTTATCTGCTGTTCCCAAGAGTGGTGGAAATACGATGCAACTTCCTTTGAGCCAGTCCACCTGAACAGCATTTTAAATAAACACTCAATGTGACATATATCAGAAGAAAACAAAATTGCTACTTGACTGCAACCAGTTTACGCCTTCTCCTGAATCAGCAGCTTGCGTTTGCTATGAGTTACAAGGTAACTTACACAACAATTCTGTTTTCACCTCTACTGTTTATTTCCCTTTCCCTTTCAGGCAACTGCAAAAGCCAGAAAATGGCCTTTGTGATAATGCCACTGAGATTTAGAGCATTAAAGAAATCTCATTATCAGTTTACATCCTCAGTTGGAAATCGGAGATTGTTCAGCACATCAAACAGTGGAGCGGGGGCATGTAATGTGCAGCCCAAGGGCCAGATGAGACCTGCTGAGTCATATAATGTGGGCTCCAGCTGCCCTCTTCCTATAACTGAAGGATGAGGACAAAACAGCAGAACTGCTGGCTGGTGTTGCTAATGAACTTTAACCACTATACATTATTTTTCATCTGCATACCAAATATGGTTACATGCACTTATAATAAATGTCTATAGTTTATATGCAAATTGGATGTAGCCCTTGGGCTCTTGGTAAGTAACCTGTATGACCTTTGGGTCTGTAGAAGCTGAGCCTATTGCTAATGCTGAAATCAGTGCATGGTGCTAGGGGCTGCCTTACAGTGTGATCCTGTGTTGCTCTTCGCTTAAGAGCAATGGAGGAGGACTAATAGAAACCCCTTTAGTTCATTTTCCACACTAATCTCTTGGCTATGTGAACAAGAAGGGAGGGGAAGGATATTCTGTGGTTCACACACTCACTGTATAAATTCTTTCTCCCTCAAACCTTGGATCTTAGCAGCCGTGCATGACTAAAACCCCCACCACATCAGTGAGGTCCTTCTGATGGATCTCCAAATGACATTGCATTTTCAATTTTTTATGCTGTGAAAAGAATTGTAATTATTTTAATCACAGTTTCTGAGTTACTGGGAAATAAACTTGGAATCTATCATTATTTCATCCAACTGTGCAAATGAAATATGTAATTGATATAGAATGTTTTTGTCATACACAGTTTGAACAAAGATCTATGATAGTTTAAAATTCAGAGGGTTCTTCTGTGGCTAAGTTTTATTAATGCATTCATTAACAAGAAATTACATTACAATGTCTGTGGGGCTTACTTCAGTGAAAGAACAATTTCTTTGTTGGTAATTTCATTTTGATGTTACTCCCCTCTATTCAGCTTTCCCAAAATGACGTTTTTCTAAAAATCGGCACTAATTTGCTAGTTAACCTTTCTCAATATTACTTAAGAAGATAATGCTGAGATACCATCATATAAAGAATTAAACCTTGAAACCTTTTATTTTAGCCACTCTTGCAAAAGTTCAGCACAATTTAAATTATTTCACAGATTTTATGTTTAAAGTGGCAATAAAGACCTTGAAATTATAAATGAGGGTTGGCTGGCTGACATATATAACATAAAGATTCTTTTTATGTTGAAAGAAGGCATGTACAGATACTGTTGAAACATTTGTACCAACTTACTTTTAGCAAGGCACAAAGTTCTAGCATCATTTTTGTTGTTTCTTTTATGAAAAAGCTAATATTCAACAAGATATAGAAGATGCATCTGCCATCTTGAAAGGTACACAAATACTTTACTCAAAGTAGCATTCCATTTTTATTTATTTATTCTTACAAAAAATGCCACAAAAGAAATGTCTTTTTCTTGGGGACAAAATCTGACTGTGACCGCTTATCTGCAAATTCTGTCTTCACCTGGGGAAAAGAAGGTGTGTCTGTTATGCTGTGGACCACTGGGCAATCATGGATGAGAGGTGCTAAAAGGTGAACTTCTGCAGTGTAAAACAAGGGGCATATATACTGACCTTGACTTGCAGCATCATTTCAAAAGGTTAGGTGAAATTGCTTTTGTTTTTTTTCTTTTTCTTGGCATGTCCTGCCAGATTTTATTTCCATAAATAATTTCTTCAGTGTCTCCTGAAAGTGCACATAGGCTTGCAATTGTACTAACTTAAGTTTTTTATTCGTGTTAGGTCTTAATTTCATTTCTATTTACGACATTAGGGTGTTTTATTTTCTAGCTGTTGCTGACAAACATGAAGGATAAACCTCTCAAATTTCCTCAAAGTGAAAGCAGAAATTCTCATCCAGTCACTTGATTCTAGGAACTCAGAGCAACTACAGGGAAACGCTTAATAATCAAGCTACAACAATTGATATGGTTGCCTCTGTTACAGGACTTTCAGTGGGAATTAGTAGTTCCAATGTGTTATGAACTGGGAATGATTATAGATCCCGTGTTGTCCCAAATCTCTTTCGAGCTGCTCGTAAGAAGAGACGTCAATGCTGTATGGATAAATCAGCTGGGGATTTCTTTCCCCTGGTATCATAGAGGAATGCTATCTATGTATCTAATAAGAGTAATGCTGCTATATATCACTACATTAGAGAAAGGCCTGCATTTAAATGACCACAGTCTGCTCTGCAATGAGCTTTAAGGCATAAACAACTTCTGGGCAGTGTGTCAATTATCCATGTTTCCTGGTTTTAGAATGGATGACACTTTTCCTGTACTGTGAACATTAAAAAAACAAAACAAACAAAAAAAACCCCAACCAAAAAAACCCACCAAAAAAACCCACACAAAACCCAAAACCCAAAAAAGCACAAACCAATCAACCCAGCAAAACCAAACCAAAAGCCACATCCTTTACTTCAGGTCCTAGACACAGTCTCTGGTAACATAAATATTATAAGCTACAGAAGAAAGACCAGGTGAATCGGATCATAGTCTTCCGGAAAGGTTGCATACCACTACCTATAACTAAAATGCTGATAGAAAAGTACCATACCACTGAGTGTGCAGTTTGCAATATGCAGACAAGTTGGATGGTCAGCTTGATGCCATCACTACTCTGCACTGTATTTTCCCTCAGGTTCTTAAAACTGAACTATACTGCATAGTTCCAAGTTAGAATTTAAGAGGTAGAAAAATCTGGCAAAACATGAAAAACTTCAACTACCTATATATCAACCAGTCAATAGCACAGTACAAAAAAGCAGAAAGACATTTTATTAACATTTCAAGTGTTTTTTGTTCCACTATTCTAAGAGTCTATTCTTTTAGCCTTTATTAAGGTAGGAGTGATCTTGAGAAGCAACAGTAGTATAGACACCAAATACAAGAGGACACATTTTCATTGTATTTAGCAGTCAAGGATGACATAGAACAAAGGTAAGTATTAAGAACTGACGTAGTATAAAACCCCCTCAAATTAAAAATAAAGGATGCAGACTTCTTATGGATGAACATGCCAGGAAAATAGCATTGAGAAAGTAATGTCTGTCTCTGAACAGAGGGCTCTTTGAAAGTAAACATAAGGAGATATAGTAAAGGAATAAATACAATGGAGACATCAAAAGAACCCACCAAAACTGATTGCATCAAATCAAAAAAGATTAAATATTTTAAGATGCAAAATGGATCAAAGACTTCTTAAAGATATCAAACGTGAAGCCTATGAGGAAATTAGGATGCTAAGAAGCAAAGACAGAAATCAATGAAAACATACATACCACTATTTAAAGTGGAAAATGAAATTCAGTATTCTAGGGTCAGCCAAAATATTTGGTACTAATAATCCTTTCATGTTTTATTAGCTGAAATTAAAATGTAGAATACGTAACACCTGAAAAGATACCAGTCACCATGATACGATTGAATTTGTCATCACAGTTATGCAAAAGAAAAAGCCTGGCCTACAAATTACTTAAACTTCTTTGAATGTGAAAATAAAAGTAATGGAGAAAAAGAAATTAATGACAGGATACTTATATGTTCAGAAAGTCTCTGACTTTCTGATGACAGTACTGTTAGCCAGCCCAAACAGAACTACCTCAAATATCTATGCTAGAGGAATATTTTATGTTGTAATCATACTGTTGAAAAAACCCCTATATTATGAACCATCTGTCCTGTAAAAATATATTGGTTCACTAAGGGGATTTTACAAAGTTTTATTTTATAAAATTGTCATTTTCCCTTGCTGCTTCATACCTCAGAATAGCCCTAAGTGCTGTTAACCCAGGAAAAAAGGTACAGAAATTTTTACCTGAGAAGGTAGTTTTAAACACAATTTAGCTTTCTAATTTTGTGTCCACATCTCCAAAAGTAGAAATTAGAAAGCAAAGGGATAAAATTTCAAGCTTATAAATTAAGGTGAATGTGACACTTGTTTTCCATTAGGTTATCAAGACTAGGCTTCTGAACCTCTCTTTTCCAGGCCCACAGGAAATATCATTTGAGGGTCTTGAAGTCACCAACTATTTCCTTTAAACTTGGGTCATGACAGGATCCTGCTTCGTGTTTCTCAATGGGGCAATATGAATGGATTCCAGATTTCTCTTTCCTTCCTGGAGTTCTGTCTCTTTTGCTTCACTGGTTATGTCGTTGTTCAGCATGGGATGAAACTGACCCTTCTGTGTGCATAACTAAACAATCAGTGTTATTCATAAAACCACTGGCATGGTGGGGGGGTGGGGAATGGGAGAGAGGAAGGAGTTGAGTTTTTGCTGTTTTGGAAGTATAAAGAGTATGCATGTGTTTTATAGACCAAGGAATGGCTGGAGAGGGACCCAAGAGTCAGTTGTATAGGCCAACGCAGTCTGTAATGCTCTGGCTGTTAATAACCAGATCATAGCTCCACAGTTCCAACAAAGAAACACAAGTGGTATGAAAGTATAGTGAGTATCAATTTGCCCATTATCTCTAATGAAATTAAATAATGCATATGGGACCACACGTTTGAAGAATAAATACACGTTAAAAATTCTTAACAGTATGAAGATTAAGGCAATATGATTTTTTAAAGCTTTCATCCAGGGAAAAACAGCTTACTGCTTGCTTTAAGTAAGATTAGCTAGAAAAATCCTACAGTACACCTAGAACAAAGTCTGAGTGACAACAGGCAAATATTTTAATGTGGAAAGATTTTTATTGGGTTTAATTAAGCAATGACATTTTTGTTGTATGCCTTAAATCTTTAATTACTACCCAAAAGCACTAAGCATGACATGAGTTATTTACTGAGTCACTGTGAAGTACAGTTCAATATTTTCTTATAAATACTTCATATAGAAACAACAGAAGGTCCTCACTGGAAACACAGTGATTTTTAGTAATATAGGTGTTTCAAGGCCTGATTTGAACCACAAAGAAGTAATTTGAAAGAATCCCAGTGGCTTCTATGGGAGGAGGCTCAGTTCTTTAATTAGTATTAGTGCTTATAGTGGTCAGAGAAATGTTTTCTTGTGACTGATAATGTCCCAACCCAGAATCTGTCACCAAAGAGAAGCCCTGAATATGTTTAAATGTCCCTGAATATTAGAGAAATTATCTGAGCAGTCAGGGATCAGGTTAGGAAAACTAAAGCCCTGATAGAATTAAATCTGATCAGAGATGTCAAGGGCAACAAGAAAAGCTCCATGGGTCCATCAGTGACAAAAGGAAGACTAAGGAAAATATGGGCCCTCCCCAGAAGGAAACAGGAGACCTGGTTACCCAGGATATGGAGAAGGCTGAGTTACTCAACAACTTTTTTTTTTTTTTGCCTCAGTCTCCACGGGCAGGTGCTCTAGCCACACTGCCCAAGTCACATAAGGCAAAAGCAGGGACTGGGAGAACAAAGAACCACACACTGTAGAAGATCGATTTTGAGACCACCTGGGCAAATTCAAGACCCAAGTCCTGCACATGGGTCAGGGCAATCCCAAGCACAAGTACTGGCTGGGTGGACAACAGACCTGAGGAGGACTTGAGGGTGTTGATTGGTGAGAAGTTAACAGAAGCCAGCAATGTGCATTTACAGCCTATAAATCCAACTGTATCTTGGACTGCATCAAAAGAAGTGTGGCCAGGAAGTCAAGGGATGTGATTCTCCAACTCCACTCAGCTTTCAGGAGACACCCACCTGCAATATTGCATCCAGCCTTGGGGCCCTCCACATAAGAACGATAGAGACTGGTTGGAGTGAGTCCAGAGGAGGCCACGAAGATGCTCAGAGGGCTGGAGCAACTCTGCTATGGGGACAGGCTGAGAGAGTTGGGCTTGTTCAGCCTGGAGAAGAGGAAGCTCCGGGGAGACCTTACAGCACCTTCCAGTACCTGAAGGGGCCTACAAGGAAGTTGGGGGGGACTTTTTACAAGGGCCTATGGTGACAAGGGGTAATGGCTTTAAACTGAAAGTGGGTGGATTTAGATGAGATATAAGGAAGAAGTTTTTCACTGTGAGGCTGGTGAGGCACCAGACCAGGTTGCCCAGAGAAGTTGTGGATGCCCCAGAAAGCAGGTGCTCGTGGAGCTGTGCACTGTCTGCAGTTAACAGGGGATGGATGCCTCCTCCAAGTCACCTCTGCAGTGCACCCAGGGGTGGGAACCTGGCTTTGTCATCACTTCACTGTGACATATCCCTTGTGATAAAATCTATACTTTTTATCTGTAGGAAGGGGAATTTATTCTGTTAATCACAGAATAAATCCAACTGTTCCTACTTCTCTTGGCATAAGTCCAGGTGGTGGACCCTCTGAGCAGAAAATTTTGCCAACTGGGAAGTCATAATAGGAAAAAAATGCTGCTGTTTTTCATGTTAAAATCCTGGGCATACTGTGGAGCCCAAACTGTGGTCTTAGGTTTTCCTTTCTTAGCAGAAAGCTTAACAGTGTTTGAAAGTATCAATACTGCCTGATCACCAAATAGAACATACCTCCAAAACCATCCAGGACTTATTTAGGACTCAGAGATACATCTCATAGGTTGTCTAGGTATGCAATTTTAGCCTCTAGTTTTTACCAACTCTTGCATGTGAGCAATCAGCTGTCAAATAGAAGGAACTTTATCTTACACTTCAATGAAGAGAAGGCTTCCTGGAGACCTTATAGCACCTCCCACTACCTGAAGGGGGCCTATAAGAAAGCTTGGGGGGGACACTTTTTACAAGGGCCTGTAGTGACAGGACAAGGGGTAATGGGTTTAAATTGAAAGTGGGGAGGTTTAGATTAGGTATCAGGAAAAAATTCTTCACTGAAAGAAGCATTGGTGAAACAATGGAACAGGTTGACCAGAGAAGCTGTTGATGCACCATCCCTGGAAGTGTTCAAGGCCAGGTTGGATGAGGCTTTGAGCAACCTGGTCTAGTGGAAGGTGTCCCTGCCTTATTTAGATGTTGCTTATTGAGTTTTCATGAAATAATGAAGAAACACATATGACTTGATGAATACAGGATATACAACATTGCAGAGGTAAGAAATTTGCCTATGTATTTATAGTACTTTTTCATATGGGTTCCATTCCAACCTTCTTTGCTGGAGGTAGTAACAGATCTCATAAACCTAACATATTCAGCCAAATTCTAGCCAATAACTCCTGTGAAGAAAACCACCTTATCAAAAATCTTGAAAAATATTGCATAATTCTTTTTAACATCCTTCATAATTTTACAACAGTAACTCCTGCAGAACAATGAGAAGAAAAGCATTTATTTGAGACATTAAAAGTGCTACGTAGAAGTTTTCAATGAGAATGCATTCTGAACTCTGGCTCTATTTTAGTTCAGGGTCAGCTTTTTACAATATCAAGTCCCAAGTTTAGGACTTGACACTGCGTCTTGTACCTACTTCCTTTAAAGATAAAGAAAAAAGAACCATCTAGAAATCCTGATAACAGTAGCACAGAGGAGACCAAGATGGAAGAGTTACCTTGAATTGCTTGCGCCTTATGCTGCTGGAGATACCAATTTCATAATTTAAGTGATAATATGTTTTTTCCTTCCATGAGGAAAATATTACCACATTACTTTGTAAGTAATTTTTCCCCAACCAAATTCCAGAACAGTATCTAACACTAGCCTGTGAAAGTTTCCTCTGTTGAAATTCAGTATGAAGTTCATTACAGCAACAGTATCTAGTTTCTGATTGCTTGTCCATTGAAATGAAATGATAACGTTCTATTAATCTCATTATGCATGAAATTAAGATCTAGGAATCTAGGAAAGATATTGGCATTTCAAATGTACTCTTGTACTGAGAAAGTGCATCTCCCTTGCCATTTCCCCCTCCTTCAAAACTTTTGTGCTTTAAATGGTGGTATATGTCATACTCCAATATCTGAATTTACAGTGAAAGCCAACAGAAGCTACCTTTCATGTTACCGGGATGCGTGATAAAGAAAATTATATTAATTCTTTTTCTGTAAATGTGAACTTTATTGTAAGCATTTAAAAAGAGAGGTACAAAAACTGTTGATTACATTTACCTTGTACTTTGGTGCACTTTATAACATTTACAGGCCCTTCAGACACAATGAAGACAATAGCTGAGAATTTGAGTTGAAATACTTCTAGTCAATCTGGTTTCTGTTTATTTATGTTTATAATATAATTATATGTAGTTTAAAATATTTATTACATTATATTTTCATGTAAAACATCTGAGAATTAAACTTTTCAGTTTTTTACAGGACAAGAAAATAAAAACTTGGAAAAGTTTTAGGACATGAAGACAAAACTATTGCCAGTCCTACTTTTAGGCTCTTTAAACACACACACACACACAAAAAAAAAGGTTTTGTTCCCAGGATCAAATTTTACTGCTTTCAAATGAGGATGTATCTTTGGTAACTTTTGATTCAGTTTCCAACAGCACAGAAAGTGAGTTTGGTGGTATTTTTTGGGATGATGGTGGAAAGATTGAGGGGGTTTAGCTGCATCAGAACTTTAAAAGTTTGATGGCTTTCAAGATAGCATTTCCTTTCTGTAGAAACTTTCTCAAATATCTGTAAAAATGACAAAAAGCTTCAGAAAATTGTTTGGTTTTGCTCCCTGCATTAACATCTCTGAGCATGTTCCTGTGAGTCACAGGTGGATGACCTATGTCTATCTCCTACTGAAACAGCTTCCATATTACAAAATCTATCATCACAACTGGCACTGACACCATTTCTTGAAGTGTTATCACTGACATGAAGGAGCAGACAAAGAACTGGTGTCCTCTTTTTGTCCCTGTAAAATAATAGATAATGCCTGAAATAGAGGCACAGAGCAGTATTTGAACGCTTGCTTTATTACTACTGTATGACTTTAGCTTGGAGACCTCTTTTATAAAGTCCACCTGCCTGAGTACATGAGGATAAAATAAAGATAAACTATAGATCACTAAAATTTCCAGTAATGTTGCTGCTCTTCCATTGAGAGAGTTGTGACAACTGTTTGATGCCTTTTTTTTCTTTGGGGCAAGTGTTTGATGTCTTCATGAAATAGCACTGTGCAGCAATCTACACACTGTGCTCATCCCCAGCACGTCTGCCCTCGGTATTGCATAATGATTGTTCTCTTCATATAAAAATTGAAAGCTACAGAATGTAAGAACATCCTTGATTTAGTTTTGTCTATGTAAGAAGATTTACAAGGTCAACTTTTTCAGGTATGGAATACAGAGTACTTATTTATGTTTGTTGACACATTTTCAGATGCTTCAAATTTTGCCTAGATTTAATCACTTCAGCTGAATAATTTTGGAAAATTCTAGAAATATTCACTGGTTAGCATAGAAAAATATTTACTAGTCTGAATTTAAAATAATTATGAACTATGACTATCAAATAAGCATCAAATAAGTTTGTCAGAGGCGGGGCTGATGTGTCAGGGCTGTGCCCTTTGCCACTATTGAAAGATTGTCACAGTTTACCCAGGTTCATGCAGCTAAATTCAGACTTTTTATTTTTCAGTATCACTGTTCCCTGAGGACTTTCTGTAGCCTTCACATGCTTCAGGTTTTGCAGTGAAGATGTTGACTTTTCCTGGCTCTCTGTAGCTCTGCTTAGAAAAGTGTGGGAGAGCTGGAGAGTGGCAACACAAGGTAGAGGGTATCGCTGCAAGAATTCGGAAGAAGCAGCTTATGCCCATAGAACCTTCTGGAGCGAGACACAAGTTTCTGTGTCTGATTTTGAAGCTGGCCAGGTATTGCATTCAGTGTGTCATTATGTTTATAGCTTCAGCTAATAAAGCCTGCTGCAAAATAAATGAGAATTAATTGGGCAGGGTATCTTAGATTAGATAAACCAGGTGTGGGGCCTAGGGAATTTAGTTTACCAGGACAATGTGCTAAAATAACAGGTAGAGTTGGGTTTTAAAAGGTTCTAGAAAGTAAAGTAAGTGAAAATGGAATTAAACACTGTGACGTAATCAGGAATTCTAAATGGAAATATTTCTGACATTTGTCAATGTCTCAGTGTTTAAGTTTGGAATATAATCTTTTTCTTTTAGCACTGGATGTATGAGTACATATGCATATGTCCCCTTCAAATTCAAATCTGCAATAGCATAGGCTCTTTCTGTAACTTCTAAAGTGAAAAGTGGATTTATAGACTATCATATAATTCAGGTTGGCAAGTATATGACAATGGACATACGACAAGTATATGACAGATGGAAGCACTGTAAAATCTGGCTTTATCATAATTTTGCTATGTTGTGCTATGCAACTGCTTGGTTTTATTTCCTCTGCATGGCACAATTTATTTAATTTCTAGGAGTCTTCTGCCTACACATGGTGGTTGCTGTTTGGTGTGGCAGAGATGCACAATTTCACTGGAGACACAGACATGGCTCCTTAGTGAGCAATGTATTTTTCCCCTTAATTTATAGGACTATTCTGATGAAAAGTATACACTTGTCCTTTATGTATGAAAACTGTCATCTTTATAGAAAGATTAACATTTATGCATTTATGTGTGAGGTAATCTAAAAGTATTATATGAATTAAGTACCCAAAATATTCTAAGTGGCTGTCTCAAGAAAGATAGTAAATCATTGGTTAAAATTTCGATTGATAATATAGAAAGGGGGCTACATGTTTCATGATATATAGGATAAGTCTATATTTAGGTTTGCAAATAGTAGCCCTAATAGTAGCTCTATTTCTAAAATTTTATATGTGTTCCTATGTCCTTTGAGAGGGCGTTTAATATAGATAGCCTCCTCGAGTGTCTTTAAAATCTAAATATTGATTATTAGTGTTCCCATTCTTTTCAACATAAATATTCCTAATCTCAAGAAGGTAGTGATAGAAATATCATTCTACGTCTAAAGGCAGATAGCAGCTTTGCCAAAGAAAAGTTCATAAGCACCTTTGAAAACAGTATCATGTTTTACTGCTACTTTTTTCAAAATACCAGTACTATATACTTCTACTTTTCTACGGCATACTTGAAACTTAATTCCTACACAATATTACATATTATTTTATTATGGTCACAGACTCCTACTGTAACTAAGTTATGAATACTTTCTAGGATTTCAGTCTGTAATATAGGTTATGTAGTGCAACATACTCATGAAAAGTATTAACATTAAACACTAATAATCTAATATTCACCAATCAAATATTAATAGAATGATGTCTCTATCTGTACTGCAGGTAGCTTACTTATGACATGAAAAGTAGTGGTCAGTGCTAGGTTAAAGGTAATGTCAATTTTTATTTTTCAACCTCTCTCAGTTTAGGATCCTGCTACTTAGGAGCTGGGTCTTCACTGCAGTCTCTTCTACCCTCATCAGAAAGATCTGAGGTGAATATGGTCCAAAATCAGGTCTAAAAAAGGAGATTTTTTTATGCAACTTACATAAAATATAACTGTATTTCTCAAATTTTCTCTCTTCTTGAGGGCATGTTTTCTGTGAGCTCTGAATTATGTATTTTCCACCTCAGCTTATTAATTGTGTGTTCCTGTTTGGGTCAGAGCTCGTAACATTTCCTCCTGTGCTTTGTCTGGGAGCATGACTACTTGGGAGATTTATGCATCCTAGATTCTCTGTTCAGCTGCCATCGTGTTGCCACATGTGGCTACAAGAAGTTGTTTGCTAGACAGCTGGGTGTATTGATGTTATCAGTTCTCTGACAAGAGTCACTGAATGCTGTTTCTTACTCAGGAACTATAAAAGCCTAATAAATATGAAGGGTGCTGTTACAGTCATTCCATCCCATAAAGAAACCTGGGTTTTTTGTCCCAAATTCACTTTTGTTTTGTGGATCTATACCCAAAACAGCACCTTCGGGGCCAGGTTCGGGGGCTGTGTTTGAGGATGAACTGTGTCAAGGAAAGTTCAGTCTAGTGATTGTAATAACATTTATAGAAATGACTTTACAATTTCTACGTAGTTTTATCACTGACTCCCTGACTTAGCTCTGTGGAGCCCCTGTGAGACAAAGAAGTTGTATACAAAACACCGGTTTTCTTACTGAGGGTTGTTCAGGGAGTCAGTGCTAAAAAATTGAACATAACTTTTCTGAGGCTAGAATCAATACACTAACTACTGCTGAAGTGGTGCTGGGAGGATATTACCTAGTCCTGGGGCACCCAGTAGTAGTCAGAGAGACAAAAAGCTTAGGTTCTTATTTTTGCAATAGGGATAAAATAGTCTCCAAGGTGTTGTTAAAAAGGTCCTCTTGAAAAGTTCAGATTTCATAAGATTTATATGAGATTTATTGGCTTATTCAGAACTTCAATTAAAAATCATGGAAGGTCCTTTAGTTCATTAATAGAAGATGGTTTCCTGTAAATGATAGATTAATTTATGCTTGTTTTTAGTTGTTGGATGCCACCACAATTGGTGCTGCATAAAAATACATACAGTACATAAAGTATTAATTAAAACAAGTGAATAATTATAACCACATCAGCCTAAAGGCAGGAGGCATTTTAATATCAGAGTCTAATAATGGTGCATGAATTAAGAAGGATTAATTTTTCTGAGACAGTTCAGAAGTATTTAGCCTTTATTCTGCCCTTATTTAAAATGCCTCGTATAATACATCTCAGTATTTTACATAATTTAAATTTTCATAAAACATTTTGTTCTCTCTCTGTGAGGCTCTTCAAGATATTGAAGCACTCCTAAGATCTTAGATCTACGAATCATAATCTTTCCAAGCAGATCGTTTGTTCTTTGGCTTTGTATCGGTAATCTGTAGTATCAGTGCCTGTTACAGACCAGCTTCCTTCGTTAGGGAGGTGCTGTGCTTACAGAAATAGAAATACATATATAGGTAGGAGTATGTATAGATATAGACATTCTTCAATGGTCACATCATCACAGTTATCAGACTCTAACATTAAGATGCCAAGGAAAAATGTTCATATTCTCTTCTGCAAAGTATTATTTCATGCATTTGGGTAGCAAATGTGCAGCAGTCTGCTCCACTGACAGACAAATCAGAAAGACAAGGTTCTTTGGCTCTGTGTTCTTAGGAAATAGAAAAGATGAATGAACTATATGCACATTTTAGGACACACAGTACAGAAATATGAGTATCTAAGGGTTTTTCTAGATTTGGCTCAGATTTTTGCAGGAAGCTCGTGTTACCAAAAAGTGTGGCCTGAGTGTATCGCAGCAGACAGTATAGCCGTTACAATAATGAGGAGGTATCAGGAGTTTTTGATTTAAGAAAATGAACAGTGGTAGATGATGTAGTGTAAATGAAGAAGATTGCAGAGGGGAAAAACAAAATAGACGTCTTACCAATTGTAAAAGATTCACAAGACAGCAGAAGTTGTATTATCATAGAAATGCCATTATTAATTTTTTGATAAATGCTTTACGTATGAATATGAATACAAGGTAGCCTGGATTCAAGCTATTTGCAGAGCACAGAAACATCGTCTCAGCTTCCTGAATGCATCTGTCAGTGTATCCTTTGATCCTGCTTTGTAACACATCGTCTATTTGAGTTCTGGGTTTCTGGGCCTTTCCTCTATGGTGTCTTCCAACTCTAACAGATTATTTCAATATATGTGATGGCTTTGTGATGTGAAGAAACATCTAATGGGATCAGATTCTTTAAAGTATATATGAATAGTAAATTAGTTAGATGGAGCTCTTGTATGCCTGAAAAGTGATTCAGTTCCCTCAGCATGTGAGCTTTCTCTACATTAGAAAGCAAATCACAATCAAAGAACCTTACATGGGTTTTATATTTTGACCTTGGGCAAGTCACTGAGGCCCTCTGTGGCTTGGTCTGAGGCTCAGATTCCTGCATGTATGAAATGCTAATGTTCTGTGCATCAAGGTGTACATTCATCTTTTTTTTTTTTTTCTCCCGTGTAGAAACATATCAATCTCAGAGCTGCCTATTTTTAATTTCAAAGTTTGTAAAACTCTTTTTCTATTTTCCCTCCTTCCTTTTGGCCAGCACTATAAACAGATTTTGCATGTGTGTTTCCAATCCCAATCTAAAACATTTTATCCCTGTCTGCTACTTTTGTAGCAAAAGTTCTCACTCAGATGTCCTGTGTTTTGCCTCTCTACTTAGGGAGAACTCTTATTGGGTTTTAATCTTGGCTATAACAGCTTCTGTGACCCCAGAGTTCACAGTCTGCCTCTGTTCTTTGGCTATGAATGCTTCTCATTCTCCTATGGGAAGAAGAGTACACTTTCCCCCACCCCCCCGGTAAAGAATGGTATGACCTGAGAGGTTCAGTTTTACAGCAACTTTCTCACACTTAAAAACTATAGCTGAGGATTTTGTGTAGTTTTCCACCCCTTGGGGTGTTATGAGATTATTAAACTACTGAACTGCTGCCCATTTGATGGTCCTCCAGGGTCTTCCACTCCAGGGCACTGTAGGATTTCTTGATTTTAGGAAGTGCTTATGCTGCTCAATCTTTTTTCTGACTTCACTCCCCCCCACTCCCCACCAGGTATTTCTAATAGCAATTATTCTTTTTCAAAATTTTACTTTAGGAATGGGAAAATTCTTTCTCTGCTGAAGGGAATAAGGCACAGTTTTCTGCAGGCTTTTCCTAGCTGGCATCACCAGCCCCAGAGCCAAGCCAGCCTTCTGCTGGACAGCAAGTCAAACATTTGAAGGAGCCAGACTCAAAGGGAAGTACCTAAAAGGAAAATAGGAATCCACTTTTCCTGACATCTCTGACAGCAAGCAGCAGAATCGCGTGGCTCCCTATCTTCACACAACATGCAGGACAAGGTAAATAGTTTGGGCACGATAAAAGCATGAGACCAACACAACTGCTAAGCAGCTACTGAAGACAGCAAGGTGGGTGATGCAAGACCTTATCCCTTTCATATTTTGCTGCAGAGCATTCACAGGAATAAGCATGTTTCATCCCTTCCCAGAGAAATTATGGTGGTTGCTTAAAGAGCTTACTGGCTATGAAGTCCAAGCCTTGCAGTGGTGAGTAGTTGTCTCCAAGGATCATGTTTCCTGCGTTTAAATAGTAAAGGTAACTGCTGTTTATGTCAGGTTCCTTTTGGCTGAAGTTTGTTCTGATCTTATCCTAGAGATTAAAATGGACAAGAAAGAGGGGGTTATTGAAATATATAACGTTATGTATAGGGTTAATCAAGAACCTTTGTTGAAAATGATGAATCCTTTTCCTTCTTTGCCTGGACAGGCTTCCTGGAATTTCTGGTTTACCATCTTCACCTTTCCCCCTGTCTTTTAAGCTTTTCAAATATTATTCTTCAGTTTGTGTACAATTTTTAAAATTTCTGATGTACTTGTCACAGTTGTGTCAATGCACAAAAGAAATAATCCTTGATCTTTCTGGAATGCCTATCCCAGCTAAGAAGATAAGTTGTGTCTAGGATCAAGTGCTCAGACTAAAACTGTCCAGACAAGCTGATTGGTGACATCATGCCTTCTCTCAGAAGCTTGTTTTATATAGTCATTACTTTCCTTATTAGTTTCTTATAATTCCTCTGCCTCTCAGTGCTGCTTAACTTTATGTTGACTTTTCAGTTAGGTCTTTTAGCTTTTTTCTGACTCTAGGGACATAATCTAATTTGAGCAAAAGTAGGGTGTGTTTTTTTTGGGGTGGGGGAGTGTGGTTTGGTTTGGTTTGTTTTGGTTTTGGTTTTGTATTTGCTCAATGCCTTTGGAACACCATTTTTATTGATGGAAAAAAGTAATAGACAAAGAATAAATTATAAGAAAACATACTGTCTTTCATCAGTGCCCTAAACCACTGGATGATCAACAGATATACTTTGTGGCTTCTATTCAGAGATTAGTTTGTTTGGTTTTTTATTTTTTCAGTAGGCAATGCATACTGATGTGTTTTAAAAAGCAGAAAAATACATGTAATACAATGAAATAATACTGTTGTGCATTTGGAAAAGTTTGCTTAGTTGTTTATGTTTTGCTGAGGTAAATATAGGTCTTTCTTATGCTTTTTGCACTGAATAGAAAATGTATTTCAATCATTCTACCTTAACTTGGATTGTCAGTTTAAATTCACCTGCTGAGTGCTATCAACTGGTGTTGGCATCTGTACTCGTGCTTGAAGATGTCCATGTTCATTACGAGATTTCGTTAGCTTAACAAAGCTTGGAATTAAACGCAACCCGTAAAATGAGCATTTATCATTCTATGATGCATTGAGAGCTAGTGCTGCTAAAGGAAAGTATTGTTTCAGGCATTAACAGTAGAGTCTTATTATGGAATGCTGTCCGTTTCTGATGGGAACCACTGCAAGAACATCATCATTGCCATCTGTGTCCTCAGCAGAGACTTCATATCTGAATGTTTAGCATTTCAAAAATCCTACAGATGTTGATATTGCATTATTCATTTAGTTAGAGACTGCCACAGCTGTGTACTTTCCTGTATATTCTTTCAAACAGTCTGGCAGCAGACTCTGATTTGAACAGCGCAGAATACAGACTTCAATTTTGATGGGTATGACTCTGGTATACATGATAGGTGCCCGTTTGGCAAGCTTACAATCTCTGAGGAAGCAAAACGGAGTATTGTCACTGCACTCCAGCAATTTCAGTATTCCAATGACAGTCTAGTGGATTGAAAATCAACATGCCTTTTATACATTTGAATGTTCTTCTAGTACCAAAATTATTTAGAGAACCCTTTCAAAGCAATACATCAACTTGTCAATCAATAGATTGATGGATTGAAAGTAGTGGAGTATCAAAGAGAGAAAGAGAAATACTGAAGGAAAAGGACAGAGTAAACTAGTAGGGACAAAAAGAGGGAAAAAGATGGAAAAAAATGGAAGAGAATCTGAAATGCACTGTATATCAAAAAACTGAAAAGGAAGAAGCAAAATGGAATACAGGAAAAAAAAAAGGAAGAATAAATTATAAGGGACAAAGGAAAAACTTAAACTAAGAAAATGTTTGATGAAGTATGAAAGGACTTTAAATATCATCTGATTTAGATACTTGATTCAGAAAGAACAGTTTCTAAAATATTTCTAGTGAGTAAGTGGTTAAATATATTCTGGTTTTCTGTGTCTGCACACCAGGAAGGAATGGGTGTTGGAATCCAAATTGCCAAATGTCTATTGAATAAGATTCTTCCTCAGGAATCAGCACAAATGGGAACAAAGCTCTGTTTGTTTATTTCTGCTCATAGAATCTGATATTGGAAGTTATTCAATTGCTTGAAACCAATTTGATTTCATAGCTTGTGACTGGGGAGCCAAATCCCAAGAAGCTCTGCAAACTTTACTAAAAATACTTTAAATCCACAACAGTGATACTGAAAGTGAAAGATGATCTTATCCCAGTGTTGTCCTGCAGAAAGAGGTTGTTGCTTTTTGAATTTTTAGGGAGTTGACTCACCTTTCCTACACCGCCCCCCCACTAGTTAAATGTTAATCATCAAAAATAACAAATTCACACCTGAACATAGGATGATGCCGTTGCATAATCTCTTTGAAGAAAGATCAAATTAAGAACTTCCTCATCCTATTGTTCTGAGATTCATTGATTGATAGCAATTGAAATTAATGTTAAAAATGCAATGAAAGGTAAGAATAATAATCTGTTGCTGCCATATAAATTAGCTGTCACAAACTGGGAAATATTTATCCCTTCTAACATGGCAAAGTAGCAGCTTTGGATCAAGTAATGCAGAATGGACATACTGTAGGATTATAAATTCTGTGGGCAAGGAGCTGGCAAGGAAACGCCCACAATTTTTTATCTCTGTGTTGTTGCCATACTTTGCCTTCATTTTATCTTCCATGTGAAGATTAATCACTGTGGGAGAGGAGAGCCATCCTCACAGTTCAGAATAGTAACTGGTTGGTCTTCAAGGGTTTTATTAGAATCATAGAATCATAGAATCACTAGGTTGGAGAAGACCTTAGAGATCATCCAGTCCAACCGTATCTGTCCACCACTAAACCATATCTCTCAGCACCTCATCCACCCGTCTCTTAAACACATCCAGGGATGGTGACTCCACCACCTCCCTGGGCAGCCTGTTCCAGTGTGTGATAACCCTCTCGGTGAAGAACTTCTTCCTTACATCCAATCTAACCCTCCCCTGGCGCAGCTTGAGACCATTCCCCCTCGTCCGATCATCTGTCATTAGGGCGAAGAGACCAACACCCACTTCTCCACAACCTCCTTTCAGGTAGTTGTAGGCAGTGATCAGGTCTCCTCTCAGCCGCCTCTTCTCAAGGCTAAACAAGCCCAGTTCCCTCAGTCGCTCCTCATAAGACATATTCTCCAGACCCTTCACCAGTTTTGTGGCCCTTCTCTGGACATGCTCAAGGACCTCAATGTCTTTCTTGTAGTGAGGGGCCCAAAACTGAACACAGTACTCGAGGTGCGGCCTCAAGTACTGTGGCATCATTCACCTGGCTGTTCTGTATCTTCTCAGAAGAAGAGTGGGAAGGTTGTTTTTTTCTCAACCCAGTGACATTACTATATTCCTCCTTTGTTGTTATGGTTCTCTTTTTCTTTGGGAAACACTGGTTTTCTGGCATGTTCTAGGCTCTGACAGGATGGTTTTTCCAGGGTCAAAAAAAAAAAAAAAATTCTTACTGGACAAGACATCCTGTTCTTTTCATCTCCCATGCAGCAGCCAGGGTGCATAGGCAGTTTGAGAGGCAAGGTTGGGACTGTGCACGGCTTTAAATTTCACTTGCTCTGACTACGTGAATGACACTGGCTTTCCCAATTCTCCTCTGAATCTGTGCTCTGGGACTCTGCACATAAAGCTGTGTCATCATCCTACACTTGTGTGCAAATCTTGTAGTCTTACTGGACTGGACTCTTTAATTAGCACTTTGTGATCATTACAGAGGAGGACTGCACTATTTCACATCTCTTTACTTTTCCTTTGGGATTAGTTTAATAAAATTCCCACCTGTCAGATGCAATCTATTTCACTTGTCAGTGTCTTGCTTACCTAGGAAAAAAAATAACAACTTTTGGGACAAGTGTTATGAAACACCTCTTCTGCCCCTCGTAACAGCTGAGCCAGTAGAGTTCAGTTCTCAGGAAGAACTGGAGGAAGCACAGTTGGTCAATAGTGGAATAGGACAATTTTATAACATCAGAAGTGTTTCACCTTGAACTCCCTGTCCTATTTGGATTACCCATATGCAATACAAAAGGGTGACAAAAATTATTTCTATAATTCTCTGTTACTGCAGAGAGACAGACAATAATATTTAGCTGTTTGTGGGAGTAAAGAAAAGCCAGGGAATAGTAACCCCAGTATATTTTAGATGCAGGAACACATTTAAAATATAAGTAGCATTTTAAACATGTAAGAAGAACCAACTTACACAACATAGTCATTGTGTGAAAATCACTGCCAGAAAATATTAACAGCATTCATGAAAAGGTTAGTCATTTATAACAATAACAATGTAACTGACTGTAACTTATGTTATAAATATGATTTCAAATCCATCATATAGGGCATACAGTCTTAGCTGTGAGGGTTAGAAACATAACTTTCCTATGGAGTGAGTTGTTTCTTTGTTATTTATTCTAATATTTTCAGTAATATCTCTGTTATATGAATGCTTGCTACTTGAAACATGGTATGGACAAAGCTAGAGAGAAGATTAAAAGTAGCAGTAGTGTAATATGGAACATCGTGTTGCTTTCTCATACGTAACATGTCTAATGAACACCTTACAAAGGAAAAAATGAGTTACTTTAAAGTACCTGCTTCCATTCTTTCTAAATAAAAAATCAGTAAGATATTTAAAATAAGTGTTTAGACCTAGACATTTTCTTTTGTGAAGTTCTTGTTGCTATTGCTCTTAAAAACAAGACTGTATTTATTCTATAGTTTATTATCTAATCTAAATATGAATTTTTAGGATATCAAATGTAAATGTTGTGTATGTTCGTTCAGAAGACATGCCCATTGACTACTACCATAATTATTAAGCTATGGAATTTCTAATCTACCTTTCAGAACTTTATCTGTAAACCAGTGTGAAAATGAAAATGTGAAATTAAATAATGATGTGTAACATATTTCCCCACTGCCATTCTAAAATGCAATTCTTCTTCCTTCTTCTGCTTTTTAAAAAATATTTCTACCCTGATTTAATGTTTCCCTGTGATCCTTAGCCATCCATGATTCTTTGATGAAGTCTAATTTTATCAGCATTTTGTGCAGTAACTTTTGCTGAGTTTTATTAACCAGGCATCTACTTTGATCTTTTCTTTACATGTCCATACTTCTCAACATCAAACAGTAAAAATCCTGGAAGCCCTAGTAGTAAAAGAAAAAAGGGGAAAAAAAAAAAATTAAGCAACCATTGAAATTCATGGGGCTAGTTCAGTTTTCACTTGTGACATTATGAGAAATCAAAAGTTTCAGAGCCTAAAGACAGCTGAGGTAGGGGTTAGGAAGTATCAATGATACCCACTGTGGTTATTAGGAGACAGAGTAAAGCATCAGATGCTACATAAAAGAGAAGCCTCCAAACTGCAGCAAAACAAAACTGGCAGAGAGGGACCAGTGGGAAATTGGTGGGTATACCCACCCATTCTGATCCTAACCCTAAAAATACCTATTTCTCAATAAACATATTAAAAAGGACACATTCTTATAATGGGATCTATGCAGGGGTTGAGCCACGTAAATTTGATCTCAAATTCTATGTTCAAGTTGTCCCCTTTCAGTCTATCTATTTTCAAATAGTTCTTACTTTTTTTTAAACCCCCCATTGCTTCTGTAACAATTATATTAACCAGAAACATGAGGAGGGCAAATGTGAGAAAAAAGTATTTTTTGCTTTCTGGGAGCATTATTAGTTTAATATGTATTATGGGAAAATGGCCCTTATGTACTTTTTCTTAGAAAATGAAGTACTTTCTAATTGTTTTAGATATATTAAAAACTGATATACTTTCAGACCTTTGAATTTTCTGATGCTATAATTTTTAGAAGTTATTTTACTCTCACAGTGGAAAGATTCAGTATGCTGGGTCAGATTATCAGGTGGTTTAAATTGCTATACCTTCACTAAATGTAGCAAAACTACACCTATTAAAAAGAAGCTCTGGATGTGGTTAGGGTTCTCACAGTTAAAATAAGGCACATGCTCTTGTTATTTATATTGCAGCTGCTTGCAGGAGCCGTGCTTATTACTAGGCCTCACTGTGCTGAAGCGACATGTACAAAGGACAGAAAACTCTTCCAATGTAATAAGAAGAGGCACCGTCTTTTATATTTGGCTGACTAGATAGCATGAACACTGCTAGATTTTCTGCGCATGACTCCTTCCTTCTCTTAAATAATTAATCTCAGTCATGTTTCTGCCTTGCTGAAGTGTGTCTGTGCAGAAGTTCTCACAGTCTGGGGGACTTCTATAGGAAAACACTTCAAAAGCAGTTTAGAGGGAAGAGAAAGAGCTCTTCATTTCCCCTGCTTGTTCAGAAAGAGCTCAGTTTTACATTTAATAAATTCTCTCTTGCTTTGAGATTTTGTATGTAGAAACTGGCTGATTCCTTTAGTAAGGCCACACAGTATCTGGCTACATATAATATTCTTCAGAATAGGTGTGGACTATGAATTCTTCAGTGAATTCATGCAAGTTTGTCCCTTCTTCCTTGCCCAAACCTATGACAAAATCTCCACGCATTAAGAAAAGGGAGATGATGATGCTCTTGAAAATAACCTTCATTTTTGTGTACAGCTTTTGAGGTTGTACCTACCCTAGTGTGATTTTTTTTGTTTGTTTCATTCTCTCCATTGCTGAAAGTGTGTGTGGGGAATATTCCCCTTAGTTTTCATTTTCCAGAAAATATATGCTGTTGTTCTTTACAAATGACAAAAGCATTCCAGGTTGTTTTTTTTTTTTCCCCCCAGAATGTATAAGAGTATATCTACAATTACTAAATGAAATTTCTTGAGCTCTGGATTATTTCATTTATAAAAAGCACGGTTTCTTGCTGGATGGTCAAATTATATATCTGATCTGATTTGCTTTTCAGAGTTATAAGTAAGAAAAATTGCCATTAGGCAAGAAAAACTGTGTAGCTGATAGCACTGATCCCCGTGTCGGACAACACTTGGTGTTCCTACAGTCTGTAGCAATGCTTCAAAATCTTTCAGGCACTACAGCATCCCTTCAGTTTTCTGCATGCGTTATGGATTTTTCTCTTGTGGAAAACATTCCTCCTTTAGAGTGTCAGAGATTTTATTTTTTCACAATTGTTTTTAGAATTGTCATATGTTGTTAAACCCTTTTTTCCTAACTATATACAAATTACAGCAGGGGCAAGAACCTTGTGCAAATGGACTAGACCTATCACCTCCTATGACATGAGAAGCAAATGAAAATGTAGCTAATCATATTGTTATCCCTATGTGAGTGGGTCAAAGCAAAAAATAGCAAGGGTGCTAGAATACAGTACAATATATAACAACGCATGTAGAGGGATATACAGTATTTTCTCAAACTATAGAAGATGTCTTTCTGAAGTTTAGGTTCTGATAAGGAACCTGTGTGGAGGTTTACCTCAGACTACATTCAACGTATCCCTAAACTCATCATTTTCTATTTTTAGTATTTGGGTACTTTCTTAAAGACCTTCCCTTCACTAAATTTCCCCAAGATTTTTCTTTTGAAATAAAAAAGAAGAATTATATTAATGAAATATTCAACCCAGAATCTCCTTGCTGCAGATTCAGATTTTAATAAATGTACTTGGTTTTAATAAAGATAATAAAGCTTTTGTAGTTCCTTAAGATTTCAATTATAAATTAATATTAAATGGAGTGTTAAAGTTCGACTAGATTATATCCTTTGAACTTAATGGCCTAGATTCTTGGCTGCTGGTAAAAAACACACAAAGTAACTCAGGTGAAGGGTTTTCAAGGATGTCTTTCAACATTTCTTGCCAAGCTGCTTCTCCATATATGACAGGGGATTTAGAAAACTACTATAAAATATGGCCACTGCTAATTGGTGTTACAGTAATTGCAGCTGAAAGATGATCAGTGGACTTCATGACTTTCTGCAGCCTCTATTTCAGGATGATCAGGTCTCTCTTAGTTAATATTGTGGGAGTAACTCTATAAATTTCTGCAAGGAGACAGACATGATTTCAAGAAATCATCCTAGCAAGTGAAATTAATCAACACTCATGCTATTCTGGCTACTTGATGCCATTGAATGATTTGGGCATTTTTTTTAATGCTGCCCCTAAAGTTTCCGTGCATGAGTTTTCACAGGTAGTCAGCTTCAGTTCGTCTTTCTGGCAGCACACGGCTGTGAATGATTGGGTCACGCATCTTTTGAAAGGCAAAACACATTATGAAATAGTTCTTATCACCAGAACTACATAAAAGGAAATAAATGTTTAGCTTATTTACTTCTTTTAATTTATTTGCCTACATGTCTTAGGTTTAATATGCCTTTGTTAGGGTTTGATATTAGCTTTAAAAAAAGTTCATTAGAACACTAATGCTGTCTTATGCACATCACAAAATATATCCCCAACCCCACCTTTTTCCCCCTCTTTTCCTTCTCCTGAGTAATTTTGTTGTTGATTTGTTCAAAAGGAAGCTCATAGGAACTAGCAAAATGCATACACATAGTATTTCACAGGTAAATGTACTAGAGTAAGAACTATTTCAATTCCTCATGTGTTGTAGTATTAGTGTAATCTGCTGTCAGCTTGAAGTTATTAGCATTTTTAAAATACACCTTATCTACACAAAAAAATCCCATCTACCAATGTTGGTAAATGTATTTAGTTGCTAATGAAAACTTATTTCTCACCTTTTCCCTTCAAAATCCAGGACAGTGAATGGCTCTGCCAAGCTCTCAAACTGGACTATTTCTTTTAATATTTTGCTCAGGTAGCCCTGTTGAGGAGGAAGTGGAGGGTCAGAGGGCTGGAAATCTGCATAGTTTTTATTTTTTTCATTTTCTTCAACAAAGTAGGAGATATGGATCCTAATTCTTGCATGAACCAAATATTTGACATCAAGGTGTCTGAAACCTGTTTGGATTTTGCAAATCCATCATGGAAACAGTGTCCCCTAACTTGTCCCCCACATTTTTTGATCATGCTTTTTACAACCATAAGCGTGATTTAGGTGGACTGAAGCCCAGGCTTCTCTCTGGAAGGAGTATGAATGTGTGTCCTCATGCAAAGGAAGCTCTGAAGCACTAAGTAATTAATCAGAAGTCTGGATAGTGACAGATTATTGAAGCCTTGAACGATATTAATTTCTGGGTAATAGTGTTGGTAAGGTAATGGCACATCCCTCTGACCTCTGCTTCACCTAGCCCTCCCACACCTTTCCACATAAAGGTTCTTGACCCCACAGAAGATCAGCACTAGGAGAAGGATGCAGAAACGGCTGCTCCCTGCTTCCATGTAAGGCAGAGTCTGTGCATTTCTCTGTTCAACAGGGGCACACTGTCCAGAGTTTACTTCAACATGAAATTGAAGTGAAGGATTTACCTTCCCAAAGATGCTTCACACTCTCCTGGTGTGCCAACATGAACCTATTCATCAGGTATTTTCTGGTTTTACTTATTTTGTTCCTCTGCTGAGAGGAACACTATGATAAAGGTTTTGTCCAAAATGTAACTTTCTCTGTTATCAGTATCTGTTATTGAAAGTATCTGAAAATACGGACTGTTTCCTGAGTTTCATGTGACAGGAGAGGCTTCCGCTGATGCTGAACAGTTGACTACAGGGGAAAGCATGTTGCAGAATTTATTCTGAAGACAATCAGAAAAGTCAGGCCCTCTGCATTTAGAAATGGAGGATTCCCTAAGGAAGTGATTCTGTAGAGCAGATGTAAGGTTGATTTATTTTTTCTTGGGGAGGGGGGGGAATCAACACAAAACCCACAAAAACCAACCAACCAACCAAACCACAAACAAACAAACAAACAAAAAACCCAACATGTTTCATGAAGAGATTTTTCCATTTACAATTATTCATGTGCCTTTGTCTTCCACCTGAGGTATATGTTCACTGCAGTGTAGGAGGTAATATCTCCAAATACTCAGTGCTTTCAATGCTGAGAATAGGTACTTTCACTGGAAATGTTACCTCATTGAGGGCTTGATCCTCTTGTTCTGCAATTCCATTTGACTTTCCTAGCCTTGATGCCATATCAGTCTGTACAAGAATGACAGTGCTTAGAAGAGTCCAGTAAGGCTTCCATTGAAGCTGAAACTGCTTTTCCTATAAATATTAGTCAAATCCTAAACACCAAAGCTGTATTGTGAAACAGTGGGCTGTCCGATGCAATTTTGTTTCAGAAAACAACTTACATGGTTTTATACTTCAGCCTATTATGTTCAAAATGTGAATTTTTATGGCTTATTGATAGTGTATTTTAGTCACCCATTTTTCTCAGTAATGGGTGAAGCTCTAACATTTCAGACATATGCTCTGTGTTGTACACGGTGCATGCACCTCGACTCATTGACGCATTTCCAACTTGTAGAAGTCTTTAACCTTCCCATACATGCACACTTTATGTAAGATGTTGGTTTTCCAACACAAAGCCCACGTGTACAAGTGTCTCAGAACATGCTTTTTAACCTTTCTAACAGCTCCCTCCAGACTAATATAGAGTGCTTGCTCAGTTTGCTTTGAAGTCTATATGTGAGGCCTTTACACCCTCTATCTCTGTGTGTAACTGCTGCCTGGGTCAGGAAGAGAGAGTAGCAACTGCTTTTCAGGTTTTTAGTACATATGTCTTTATGTGAGATCCACGCTTCAGCACTTAAATCTTTGTGCAGTGAAGTCTTAATGTCCTGAATTAGGCATAAAGACTAATGTCTTTATGGGAAGTAACTCTGCATGCACTTAGGCAGTGAAGCCTGACCAGTGCCTGAAGACTTATTGTCTGAAGTGAAACCTCAGGGGAGAAGATAGACCTCTCAAAAACCAAGTGTTCCATTAATCAGACACGGGCTAATCAAGGTATGGTTACCCTGACACATGCAGATTGTACAGCAATAGATGAAAGTTTGATATGGTGTCCCCAAAAGAGGGATATCAACATGTTTGTAAGTTCAAAGCTGAACCCAAAAGTCAGTACAGTAACAAATTTTAAGGAGCCAGATTTCACACACTCTCTTCTCAGTCACAATTAAACATCATGCTCAGCATCATATCCACTGACGTTATTTCCTTTTTTCATCTGCTTAGCTGATTAATTTCAGGCTGTGTCACATGAACAGAACATACCCAAACTTTGGCCTGCTGGAATCTGGCTGTACCTTTTCCATGGATAAAGGGATAGAGTTGTTTTGATAAGGCTGGAATGACACCAAAATAAAAGCAGTGTTTTATTTACTAACAGAGCAAGTAGTGCTACAGGCATCACTGTTTTATAAGTAAAGTGAATCTGGAGGTTATGTGAATGTTAATGTCCTGTGTAGACTGAAGGTCATAAACTGCTAAATATTTTCTGAGTTGGTTATCTAGTTGTTTTATGCAGATTATAACAAACATTTGAATATCCTTGCAGGCAAATGTTATATGTACTTTCAGCTCCCAAATATTTTCTTTTTAATTTTTGTTTTATTTTGATTGATGGAAGGGGGTGGGAGGAGTTGGGGGGGAGAATTGTTTCTGTTCAGTTAGATTGTCTTCCAAAGCTAATACCTGGCTACTTTCACCCATTTGAATATTCTTGGTATACTAAATAGTTACTGAAACTTTCTAAAACAACTACATGCATAGTAGAGATATTTAGAATCATAACGTAAATGACTCTGAAAAGGAATAGTGATATAATTTTCAAATTTCCCAAATCAGTTTTAAAGTAGTTACAAAATTTCTTTAACAGCTTGTTCTTATGCCACCCAGCTCAATAAAAACTTTCCTGCCGAGACCAGTGGGTGTAGCATCCAGCCATTACATGTACATCTGCTAGAATGAATTCAATTACATATATACATGATGAGCCTCAAATAAATTTTTCACTAGCTTTCTCTCCCACTCCTCTCAATCTGCATGGGTTTTTAAACCAATGAATCTCAGTTACAGGGAAGAACAAATATAAATATATATATATGTATGTATGTATTCCTATTATTACAGTTTATATCTTGCCTACTAGGTTATAAAATAGGAATTTTGTTCCTGCTCTACTTCAAATTTTCTATTGCTAATGAAAATAGACATTTTTAAATATTGTGCCCTTTGAATCATTAGTAAGTTTGGTTTTAGTGCTCGTCAGACAATTTTGTTAAAAGACTAAAGTCAAATTGTCCTTTTTGTGCTAGGCTTGTTTTCCATAAATTGCCAGAAAACAATTTATTCAGTCTGTCTTTCTTCCAGTAATTGATTATGCGGATATTATTTATCGTACTGCTGCAAGCACATCTTTGCATAAATTGGATGTGCTTTATCATTCTGTGTTACATTGTATTTACAAATGCTCTATTTTCTGCTCATCATTGACGACTTTATTCCACGGTAAACTTGTCTTCATTAGAAGAGCTTTAAGCATTAGTGTTCATTTATCAGCAAGGGAATTTGGAGAAAAGCCCCACTATGTTTTTTAACTTCAGCAAATTCTTTCCCCCACAAATATGCTTTCAAATCCTACAGCTGGCTCTGTCCATCTGAAAATCCAATAAATAGGAATAATTATTTTCTTCTTAGCACCCCCAACCTGTAGGTATTTCTTCTAGCTTCCATTAAAGTTTGGAGATGATTTCAGTTTTACTGTTTAAATAAAAGAGCTAATACAGTAGGGTTGAGCAGCATGCCTGGCATTTTCTCAAGTCTTAATGACTGTGTTTATCAGGTCATCCCTGTTAAGAGAAGTAAGTTCCCAGACTAGCAATTTACCCAGTCAACCATTCCTTTAACCAAGTATCTACATAGTTTATTGTCCTTTTCCTAGTCATAAATACTTCCCACGCATGATGTTTCAGAATTTGACTGAGTCCAGGGAATGCATTCACAAGTATGATTCATATTGAGGCATGGAAAAACATTTTCTCTTTATAGCTTTTTTCTTCATTGCTAAGAAAGCAGTATTTTGTCACTGCTTTAGTGAGATGTAATTACAGTAATTCATCTGCGGTCAAAAAAATTCAGGTTTGAAAATCTCATCTGTGATTGCACAGACATAAATGTAATGTTAAAACATAAAAGCATATATTAGTGTAAATAAGGGCTCAACTTCCTGTGGAGTGCGAGGCATTTCCTACTTCCACTGGAATTAACAACCTCTGAAAGTGCTCATAAATTCACAGACTTAAGCCCCAAATGCATATGTGAAATCACAACCCTCTCCTTCTTTCTGCATCATAATGGAGGACCCAGCTGCAATTCTTTTTGCTTGAGAAAGAGTTTGCAATGCCAGCACAATCCTCATTCTTTACCCAGTACCAAGAAGTCTTAGGAAATGTAACAGGAGAATCGATGTGCCATCCATTATGTTGAAGTATTGCTACTATTTTCAGCTGTGTGACATCTCCTGTATGGAAGCAGTGAGAAGGAAATGGATCTCCGCCGCCTGATCATTCAAGCTTGATGTGCACACATGCATGTATGAGATAAGGAAGTCTAGGTTTTAGACGTATATCATCAGAAGATAATAGAGCACCCATCCAGCACACTATCCCTGAGCTTCTTCAGCAGAGATATCTTGTGACAAAATGGTAGAAAGCACAAAACTCTTCCTTATGCTATTGTTGCCGAGTACAAGCTCATCATTGCTGGCACCCTCAGAGATACCTGTATTTCTAGACAGGAGGAAAAGAGAGCAAAGTCTAGAGGGTAAGTATTCACACAACATATAGGACACCTGAGTTACATAATCTGCATTGCATTAGGAAGAAGAGGAATCAAAAAGAGGTGTGCTGTTTTATTATTATATTCCACATCTGGGTTTTTTGGTGGTTTGTGGGGGTTTTTTTCTTTTTTTTTTTTTTTCCCCTGCTGTAATGGAATAGATCTCTCAAGGTCTCTTCACCTTTTAATTTATAAATTTTGCTTGAGTTCTTTGAGAATAAGAACCAGTGTCTGATGAATGTCTAAAGGAAATAGGCATCACTGTAGCAAGCAGCTAGGTGACTTATTTGCCTTTGAATAACAAGACAAGCCATAGTGTCCCCTCTGCCATTTTCTACATTCAGATGGGTCACCAGTTGGTTTTCTGGTTTATGAAATTGCCTTTTGGTTGCTATTTCAACATGTGTATTGCTTATGGGACTATTTAAAATTCTTCTTTACAGGCCTCTATAGTCACCTTGACAGTCTTGCGCATGCATGTGTGAAGTTGGTTGTTAATATTAGCTTTTGTTTGCAGCAACTTTTTGGGAATCCATAATAATTTTGAAATCCTCTTTCTAAGGAGAAAAAACTGCAGAAACTAAACAAGCAATTTTTTATAGGACACCTTTAAAATAAGAAGCATCGTCACAGAATGTATATGTCATTTATACAGATTTCTATATATAGACATTTATAATATGTAGGACATATTCGCATATAAAAATTATATGTATTTTGGCTTCCTCGATGTCACATACGATGTCTACACATATGCTTCTCCATATAGGAATGATACCTCTTTTGGTGGGGGCTCAGTTGCTCCTGTTGCAGGGCTCCATTAAGTTTTTTCTGGAACATTTCCCCCTCTCTGCCTTGCTGTTTCAATTAGTTTCCCATTCCATAGAAAAATATTACTCACCTGATATAAATATGGAACCTGTGTAGTTAAATTTTGGTTTCTACAAGCAATGACTGCTCGCTTGAATGTTCACAGAAAGGGAATCTAAAAGAGGCCCAAGCAGACCTGGAATCAATTGAGATTTAAATTTCAGCAGGCATTCACCAAGAGCCTTTATTTCTTTAAAGGCATCCAGTACTTCTGATGGTAAAGGATTCACCTAGATCATGATTTGTAAAGGACTGAATGGATTTTATTGCTAATTGTAAGTCATTGTGCAGGCTTACCAGCCGTACAAGGAAAAATGAAGTCCCTAACCATACATCTTCTCTTTGCATCCCCTTCCTCGGGGCATGCTTTATTTCCAAACCCACAAACTCTAAACCAGAACAAATCAGCTCAAACTGCTCTGTAATAATCACCTGAGGCCCTTCCAGGCTCAGACAGCTGGGAGAAGACAGCACGCAACCTCATCTTAGGAGATTTTCTTTTGTATCCACCTTCTCATTCCTTTCAAAACAACATTAAACCCACCATTACCAGTCCAGTAACCCTTTACATACCATATTTGCTTTATCCCACAGCCCGCTGTTCTTTTGCAACAGCTGTGTATGACAATTTACCATGTTTTCATGTGCGTAAAACTCCCGTTCCAGAAAAAAATGAGATCGCTTCAAAAAGAATCAATACCTTAAAATAGGGCCTTTCATAATGTGAAACTGCAAAGAAACGAAAGAAGAAAGTGGCTACAGAGGGAATTGCTGGGAAATAGCAAGACTTGTAGTAACTTTTGCCCTGGTAAATCGACGTGTTACAACTTCCATGATTTTGAATGGCAGGAGGTTTTGGTTTTGGTTTTAAAGTTAACTAGTATATGTCATTATAATACTATATGTCTTCATCTTACCACACTAAAGGAGAAAAATTAACTTAAAACTGAATGTTGTCTGAATACTATCAAGCAGGAGAAAATAATGGAAATACGTATATGTACATGTGTTTTTTTATAGATATGAAACTTTTGACATAGAATATTGGATATCAAGTACAAGCATTTTGTATTGGGTTTGCATGGCAAGATTTTGGTAGTGGGGGATCTACAGGGGTGGCTCCTGTGAAAAACTGTTAGAAGCCTCTCCTATGTCTGATAGACCCAACATCAGGCATCTCCAAGATGGACCGGCTGCTGGGCAAGCCCAAGACAACTGCAGACATAACACCTCTGTGATAATATTTTTAATAAGGGAAAAAAGAGAGAAGAAAGTAGATTTTGCAGACAGAGAGAGAGGCACACCTGTGCCAGTGGAGAAGGAGGGAGAGGAGGTGCTCTGGGCGCTGGAGCAGCTATTTCCCCACAGCACATGATGAACATGGTGGAAGGGCAGGCTGTGCCCTGCAGCCATGGAGGATCATGGGGGAACAGAGACCAACCTGCAGCCTGAGGAGGACCCCACGCAACTGGATGACCGAAGGAGGCTGTGACTCTGTAGGAAGACCGTGCTGGAGCAGGCTACCAGCAGGACCTGTGGCCCCATGGAGAGAGGAGCCCAGGCTGGAGGAGGTTTGCTGGCAGGACTTGTGACCCTTGTAGACCCAGGCTGGAGCAGGCTGCTCCTGAAGGATGGCACCCCATGGGAGGGACCCATGCTGGAGCTTTTCGTGAAGAACTGCAGCCTGTGGAAGGAGTCATGTTGAAGAAGTTGGTTGAGGACTGTCTCCTGTGCGTGGTACCCTACACTGGAGCAGGGGCAGAGTGTGAGGAGGCCTCCTCCTGAAGAAGAAGGAGACTCAGAAACAATGTGTGATGGACTGACTGGGAAACCCCATTCCCCAGTCCCCCTGTGCTTCTCGGGGGGAGGAGGTACAGAAAAGTGGGTGTGAATTTGAGCCTGGGAAGAAGGGAGGGGTGGGGGGAAGGAAGATTTGGGTTTAGTTCTCTTTTTAGTCTGACATTGATTGATGATAATTTTTTTTTTTCCCCAAGCTAAATCTGTTTTGCTCATGACAATAATTGCTGAATGATCTCTACTTGTCCTTATCTCAACCCACAAGCCTTTTATTGTATGTTCTCTCCCCTGTCCAACAAAGGAGGGGGAGTGATAGAGGTGTTTGGTGGGCACTTGGCCTCCAGCCAGGGTGAACTGACCACATGCTTCTGTGTGGACATGTGAACCATTAACTGTTATCTTCTGTAAACTGTCAGGGAAACCCTTTTTTCCTGAAGATTTTCTTTCCTCCTAGGAAGGGGTAACCTGCTTCAGTATTTTGAAAACACTTGATGGATCACGGGAGTGGTTCTAGAGAAGAGCTATGCTGTCTGTCAGTCAGAGGTCAGTATGCTGCCTGCACAAATCAAATTCACTTGGAGTTTTATTAGCTTCTTGTAGCAGCTGAACAAATACCACAGAGATTAACTTTTCCTACCATAACTGGTAGTCTAATTTCTTCCAACAAACCAGTTTCATTGAGCCAGAAGGTCAGCATGGAAAAAGTTTCTGACAGTGTGCTATGAGTATGCTGTAAATAGAAGCTGATAGCTTTCAAGGCAGGTAAACTGCAGTGGAGGATTTTGTGATGCTCTATTGCCAGTACAGCATGTAAAACCTGACACCATTCTACTTAGCAGCAGCAGTCTATAAGAAGTAAAAATACACAGACTAAAATACTCCTATTAAGAAAAACCTCTGAAAATTAAAATCTTAAGTGAAGAGTGTCAGATACAAAATTTAAAGCAGGAAAAAAAAAAGACAAAGAATAAAATTAAGCTGTATTTCTGAAATTATTGTCTTGATAACTGACCAAAAAGGGAACTACCATATGGCCCTTACTGCTGTAAACCATTAACTCGTACATTCACAGCTCTGCTCTGCAGAAGACATTGACAAAACTCTCAATGACTAAATCAGGTCATTAATTTCAATCTGAAATCTAGAATGTGGTTAATCCCCTTGTCTTCTCTCTCACCTTCTTTGTCCTTATCTGTGTGGATGATTTCTAAGTCAAGAACTGTTTTTGGCAGTGTTTAGGAAATGGAGATGATGCAGCTCACCTGTGCCTCCCAAGGCGAAGATGGAAGGTGAGAGCTCCACATCTGACACCACTTAATGCAGCCTTTGAGCATTGCACTGTCAGTAAGATGATTCTGGGACCTGTGGATTGCAGAAACAAACATACAAAAAACCTTTTTTTTGGCTCTGCCCTTCTCTCCAACTCTCTGCTCAAGGGAAAGAAAAGGACTGTCTGCTGTAGGACATGTTTGGAGGAGGATCAAGAAGATCAATTGGTATGTACCTACATTACTGTGCTAATCCTATTTGCAACATTTTCTATACCTAGGTCTCCTAGGCATCAGCTAGTTTTATAGGCATAATATCTTTTCATGGTATTACATATAATATAGTATATAATACACAGTACGTGCATGAGATAATATATGAAATATAGCATATGCCTGAGATTGTGGCTTAGCAGGATCTGAGTTGCCAGTATGTTCACTGTCACTAAATTTAACCTCTGTTGGAAATAGTGCCAAAGCAAAGCAAGTGGAATTAAGTGTTTTGAAAATTAGAGTGTGATCACTTAAACTTAGGTGGCCTATTAATTTAAACAGGAACACAGTTAGGTACTGCTGGCAGATTAGGGGCATATTTTGACAAAGAAAGAAGAAATGTAGTTAATGAAAACAAGAAAACGTAGTAAAATAAGCTGTAAACCATCCTTTCTCCTATTGTACTATTTTTCTGGTGGAGTGAATGGTATTAGTAAATTTTTGCATGGTTCTCTCAGCAAATTTGGTGCATGTTGTGGATTCACACTCATGACAATATAGATTTCAAGACTGAGCAGGAGGTGAGTACACAGTATGTGAGAGTATGACCCTGCATTGCTTCTTTGCAGGGTCTCTGCCAGGTTTTGGAAGTCAACAGAATCAAGTACTGGACAAAGGAGTAGAAATTTTTGTAAGCTTCTGAACAACAAGGAGTCCTCACATGGGTTTGTGCGGCAGAGACTGAATCTCTGGTGAACAGCTTGCTGCAGTTACAATTTTAATGAAAATTGAAAGCTTAAGTGCCACCATTTTCCATATCACTTTTCCCCTAAAATGATTTATTGACCACTTATACATGATACATTCTCCTGTCATGAATAACACACTATATATTTATTTTCATGAATAATGGCTACAATTTTAATTGATAGTTTCAGACAGAGGAGTAGATTTATTTCTACAATGAATAAAACTGCTCTCAATACACAGCCTGTATAAATTATTTTAGAATGTATTCCAGTTTTCCTTTTACAACACAGTATGCTCTTAATCTTAACAGAAATCAATCAAGTAAGATCTAATAGATCACTAACCAGCAGCTTCTAGAAAGTATACTAAGACATTTTTCTATAATGATTTTTACAATTTGTGTTAAATGGTGTTGCCAGGAGCTTTCATTGAACCAAGGAGCTTTTGACTTGGCTGATGCATCTGTCTGTAAGATGTCTGTTTCATTCCCTGTTAGTTTATTTGTCTTTTGCTGACACCCTACCTGTGTCTGTATGACATGTCGATTACTCAAATACAACATCTCAATTATGCAACCTTTTTTAGGTAAAAATTTAAAATTCAACCATGTTAATAATCACATTGATTCTTGCAATGCATGAGCTGTATGGGCAGATGATGTATTTTGCATTCATTCCTGAGTGTGACACCAAAGGCAGAGTCAAGCCTACGAAGGATTTTCGTAGCAAAGAAGCTGATCACAGTTCAGAACTGAAATCCCCATTACTCGCAAATGATTCCATTCTGATATTAATGTTCAAGTCAATACGTGCTGTGTGCTCACAAATATGCCTCAATTGCATGCTGCAGAACAACAGATCTGTTAAAGAAATAACCTGCATAGATTCCTGTGACTAGTATAAAACCCCGAAGCTTGCTGTGAGTCATTTCAAAATAAAATTAAAATGTTACAGAGCATGCACTAGCTGCCTTCATTAAAAACAAGCAAACAAAACCCCAAACAAACTGAAATTCATGAACAAATTGCATTGCAAAGCACTGACCCAAATATCTTCACAATATATTCGCCTACCAGTAATTTTATAGAGAGATTATTTATTCTTCACAGTCAGGAATGATACAGTTCTCCCTTCCCCTTTAATAAGGACTTGCTTATTGTAGCCTGACTAGAGATTTCTAAGGCATTACTTCAATCCCTATGTAAACGTTTACATAAGTGATTTGTCATCCACTGAGAAATCCCAGAGTGATGCCCCAGTATTGGAAAGTTTTGACTGTAGCATCTTAATATTTTTCAGTATGCTAAGGGATTGGTGATAGGAACGTTATCAGGTATAATGGGTAAAGGAAAGAAAAAAAGAGTTTGTGAATGCACTGTGTATTAAATGATCCAAATGTGAGTTCCCAAGAATGGATTTCAAAATGTAACATAGGTTTTGGCAAAGATAGAGAGGTAGAATCCATGTAAGAGAAAAATATATTTGGGTCGATGCCTGGTCTTGAGTAAGACACTTGCCATCCAGTACATCAGTTAATTAAATTCTAAATGGCAATAATATTTGGAGCCAGGTTCTACTTTGTATTCATAGAGCACTTTGAGGGTTTTTTTTATTTGAAAGAGAGTGTTGTGGGGTGAAATATTAGTAATGTGATGTATCAAGATGTTTTAATCACAAGAGGCATTGCTTACAGACCTGGCATTCGTGCCAGATGTGCTGTATAATGGAGGTACAACAATTTAGCGTTTACTTACTTATAATGTTTTCTTTTCTTTTAGATACATTTCCTTAGCTAAAGCTATGGTATTTGAAAGAAAATTGAAATACAAGATTGTATAACGATTTGAACAACTTTTATCTATGTCTGCATTAATATGCAATTCCTGTTTCTTAATCTAAAATATATAAGATTTTATTGAAAAAACAGACATATGATTACTAGAAACTGTAGTTTTCTATTTTTTTATTTGAGCTATGAAATCAAGATGTGTTTTAACAAAATACAGCAGTCAGATTCAGCTGTTAAGCTAATGGAGTGACTGATGAAAGTCGATCAAAAGACACCATGTACTCCAGGCAGGCAAGTAAAGCAATAAAGAACGAGACCTATAGCTACATTGTTCTTTTTTTAGGTACCACAAAGTAGTTTGCATTATTTGTTTGACCCTGTGGGGTAAAAAAACCCCAAACCCCACATTTCCCCCTCTCCCCTTCCCCCAAACAACATATGACTACATTGAAAAGACTAGATGGAATCTAGCAGGTAAAAAAAGTAGGGTAAAGAAAGGAAAGAAAGCAGAAATCAAATGTGACAATGCTACCTAGGTGAGTAAAAGGAGGAAGAAAAAAGAAAAGGGTTCTGGAAATATCGAAAGAGAATAGAAAGAGACCACTGAAAAGTAACAAAGGGACAGTATAAATGATGACTCCAAGATGGATGAAAAATGTTCCAAACTAGTTTTTGTTAGTTTTCAATATAAAGGAAAATGATGAAAGTGGAGAATATTACGTAGGAAGACAGAAAACCTTTAGAAGCAATGGGCCAGAATTGACCTTAACTTGCACACAAGGGCTCTATTTTCTGCCTTCTCTCTCATATTGAGTAATGCTTATGTTGCAAGTAGCCCCCTGGCTACTCTATGAAATGGGAAAAAAGGAAGTGCCAGATAGTATGAGGGTGACACTTGGAGTTACAAATTGTAATGCAGACACATTGCTTTAAGAGCATTCTACAGAATCTGTCACTCAAACATTCTTCTGTGGAGATATGAAAACATTACCTGAAATGAGTATCTGTGCAAATTAAATTATGTTTTTCCTTCATTCAAGTCCATTGTGTTTGAAATAAAACAGCTATTGTAGCGCATGGTGTCTTTCGTAATGCATGCTAACACCCTAGCACCATGAAAAGAACATGGAGTGCGTGCTTTAGAATATTAATGAGATCTAAATGAGTTACGGTCCATGCGTTCATTTAGATCATTCTCAGAATATACTTAAAATATATTTTATATTTAAAAGAGTAAATATATTGCAAAGGAGTATCTTATAACAACAATGTGGATGCATCCATCTTCACTCCCATATGTTTGGTTTGGTAGAACCCCCAGCTTTTTTTTTTTTTCTCTCTAGACACTTGGTGAGGACTTTTATATCACCCAGATGTTATCACTTCTTGGAACAAAATTGATGTTATAGAAGAAAAACGTAAATGTATTACTTGGAGTTGAATGATCTACCTTGGGCAGATCCATTGGGAATCTTACTAAAAATGTTTCAATGGAAAATGCCATTACTGTCAAACCGACGCACATAGTGGAGAATATAAAATTTGCCTAAGTGTTTTGACAGCTTAGAAACACTCCATTTTGACATTTTTGGATCAATGGGATTTTTAATTTTAAAATTACTTCTGAAAATTATTCAAATACAAGTGAGTAGGAAGTGTATAAAACTTAAATTCCAAACAAATGGTTTCAGTTTTGTCTAAAAAGGATGTTTGATTGACCTGAATCATTCCTTTTCTAATATAATTTCATGGAAGATTTGTACATTTTTGGTTTTCAATTAAGTTTGTAATGGGAAAAGAAAATCCATGTACTCTCTCATGAAATAAAAAGTTGCATTAGTATAAAAGTGCCATTGTGTTATTATATGTCTAAGGCCATTGAGTAGAGAAATTAATAAAAAGAACAGTGAAGCTCACACTACTCAATATTAATGAAAATGGCACTGCTCAGTTAAAGAAAATTCAAAAATCTGTAGGAGAAAAGATACCTTTTCCTTTGCCTTTATTTATGTAGCTTCCTTGAACTGACTGAATATTATGAATATTATTAGTTTAGGAAAAAACCCTACTACTAGTCCTGCAACCACATGCATGCACACACAGAGATGGATGGACAGATGTAGGCATAAAGTTCCTGTAAGTCTACTGGAGTCCAATACCTGTGACCAGGTTCTTTTAGGTATTCTGCATGTGTAGTGTAATGTTTAATAGGAAATTGACTTATTTCAAGATGTTTGTTGTTTCATGGGATTTTTGATTTATCAGAATGATGCAGAATATACTAAAATCACAATACAAATTTAAGTTACACTTAGCAAAATACAGCAATTGCAATGCACAGCTCAATCACAATATCAAAATGACCCCCATTACTGGTCTGTGTAACACACCCACTGTCACAATGCTGGGTGTCCCCAGTCACCAGGTAGTAAGATGTGGGTTGAAGCAGCTCAAACCTGCTGCTGTCTGAAATTCTTGTATTAAATTGTTCAATTCTATGCTCTGTGCGGGACTGAAACCACGTATACAGTTCCCCCATGCTGGTCTGTCTAATTCAGGGAGACATTCAAGCTCTTTTGATGAACTCCGGGAGAATCATTTATATCACCAGTTGGTTCAGTCAACTGCGGATAGCTGTTTACCTCAAAGATCACCCTCTAGTCCTCTTTATATTAAAATAAAGGTAGCTTTCTTTGCAACAGCTGTGGTCAGTCACACACTACATGATTCCCTGGTCTTCATGGGCATAGTCCCCCTTCCCCATCTCCTTTAGCCTTCTTATATTGTAGGGGTTTATTGGTCAGCCACAAAGTAAATTTGCATATATCCTTAAACAATTCAGATGTTTAATGCAAACTCTGACATTTTATGCTCTGAATTAAATTTGCCCTTAGCTATGAGTAAGAGACATGCAAACGTGTCTACCACAGCTGAACAGATTCATGAATACATGAAGCTTGGTGATTCAACATAGCTAATCAGTCTTACACTGGAGGAGGATCCTTGAGCAAGTAAACGTTCAGGAAGAAATTAATATCCATCTGAAATAAATGGAATCAATCATTAATAGTGGTATCTATAACCCATTTGGTTAAAAGAGGTCATTTAACAAATGGTTTTCTCCCTAATGGATTTCAAAATGGGCTCCCATTGTGAATAATGCTAACAGATTACTCTTATTTACAGATCACAAAACTGACTCAATTTCTGTGTTTCAAATAAAAGAATACCTGTCTCTATCCAAGGTTTGGGACTGATCCTGACCTCATTTCCTGATTGGATAAAGACTTCATATACACAGGCTGTTATTAAAATGTGAAATTGATAAAAGTGAAACCTAAATAAAATGTTTACTGATTTTGACATGTTTATGCAAAATTTAGGGAAAGGTGCAAGTATGTTAAAAAGTGTGATATGCTTAAACAAACAAACAAACAAAAAAGGCAAGCAAATCTAATTGGATTTCCTACATACAGAGGTTATAGAATTTCATCAAATGAGTCCTGCAACAAGACAACAGATCTACACAGGCTATGGGCTATCTCTTGATATAAACTCTGATAAATTAAGAATATGCATGCTCTTATGTAAGTAATTCCAAGGATTTCTTGCCCTCTCTGATGAAGACACCCAAGCTTTTTAATTTTAAACTTCTAGTCATTACATTCTCTTGTATTATGGAGTCTGCTAGTATTAAAAATTTTATCTCATTTAGGTCCCTGCAGATCAGGAGCTATTCCTTTGCTACCCTTCTCTGTGATAACCAAAATAATCACTCAGTCTAAAATGGATGTTCCAGATCTTGGTTAATACTCATAACTCTTTTGTGAACTCTTTCCAATTTGTCAACACTCTAAAAATCCAAATTTGAGCAGTATAATTGGTCTCCAAAGGTAACAGATTAAGGATTTAGTACTACTCAATAAATGAGGAAATGTTTACTTTAGGAATGTCAGGCATGTGGTTTTCATTGAGGAGATAGAAATTAGATACTGTCAGATTAAAAAAAGACATCCAATATAATCTGCATTCTGATGTCTCCATAGAGAGTTTGATATGTAACCCATGGTACCAAACGGGACTCTTCCAACTGACATGAACAGCTTTGGACCAGGCCTTAAGTGGATCAGGAGGCTTTATGTAAAGCTAAGGAGACAACTAAGGAACTTGTCAATCTCTGGTGAAACCAAATTTTGCATGCTGTTTTTCACTGCTTGTGAAAGCTTTGAAGATAGGCAACACAAGTGATGAAATGATAGATAAAAGATATGTGGGGAACCAAAAAGAGCTAGATGCATGCAGTTTAAAAAGAAGACCTAAGAGATGCATAACTTATCTGTAAATTCCTTCCAGGAACTAATAGATCTATCTACAGTTTCTCTGGGAATAACCTCTGCTCAACTTATTAAAATACAAGGTATACAGAAAGGAAATAATGTCATCTGCGCTCTAATGCACAGCCACTGTCCTTTCTATGAGAAAATTACTCCCTTCCCTTCTTGTAATCTATTTCTCAATTCAGTCACTGTCATCTTGTTGTTCTTACAACTCAGCTCAGAGCTTTGCAATTGAGTTCCCCAGGAGACAAATATTTGCAGGTTACAAGGATTAGTTTCTCTAAACTCTGGGTACCAGTATTCCTACAGTACAGAAAAGAAGAATTTGTGTCAATTAAAGAGTAACGAAGCATTTTACTCTTCCTTGTCTTTGCCCATTATAAAGTGTAGAGCTGAAATCTTGGTCCCAATGAAGAGTATGACAGAATTCCCATTGAAGTCAGTAGTGTCTATTATTGATTTTTTTCATTAACATTTATCATTTTTCCACCTCAGCAGTTAAAAAATAACAAATTAGTCTGTGTAATTCATTGCACATGCAAAATATGCATATAGAGCTCTTGGCAGAACAAGCTCTTGCATAACATAAAAGCCACATAATTCATTTATATAATGCAGTAAGGGATGGACAGCATATGTGCATATATACATACACACACCCCCTGTGGATATCCAAAGCTACAGGATGTTCTCGGAGGAAAGAGCCTAAAGCTAGAAATTTAACATCTCGTGTTGATGCATTGCATTATTACTTATTTCCATGACGTATGCATATATGCTCAAAAGTTCAGTATTTCTATTCATCATAAAATATACCTTCTTATTACCTCTTTATTTTTTTTTTTTGATCTTCCCCTTGAGAGTAGGTTCTGTAAATGACTCAGTTCTATCAAGCCCATATAAAAATTATCCTCAGCTGCTCATCTTAGGTACTAGTCATGTGTATGTCTACCTATGCCTACTGGTACTGTTTAACATCTTTGTCAGTGACATGGATGATGGCACTGAGTGCACCCTCAGTAAGTTTGCCAGTGACACCAAGCTGTGTGGTGCGTTTGACACGCTGGAGTTCAACAAGGCCAAGGGCAAGACCCTGCACCTGGGTTGGGGCAATCCCAAGCACAAGTACAGGCTGGGTGGAGAGTGGATAGAGAGCAGCTCCGAGGAGAAGGACTTGGGGGTACTGGTTGATGAAAAGCTGAACATGAGCCGGCAGTGTGTGCTGGCAGCCCAGAAGGC